>NC_059379.1:35727379-36027379 GCF_019703515.2 Myxocyprinus asiaticus | reverse complement strand
AAGAATTTTGGTTGAGGCCTAGACTTTTCTGTGTTGAAAATATCATCTGAGCAAAGTTATTTTGCTCTTGAAAGAATGCTGCTCTCAATGGTTATATTTGGATTAAAGAATGAATATACAGGATTTTGTGTTGGGTGAGGAGTGCACAGGCTGTTTTCAGTGGCAAAACAAGACTTGGACTAGTTCAGATATTGTTCTAATCTTCCCAAAGTTTTATTTTTGTTTAATTCGGATTAAAACATTGCATTTTATTTCTGTAACTTCCTTTGTAAAGGACTCACTGACATTAACATTGTCAATTTCAGATACTATTCGGCATTGAAAACCATGGAGCAGCTAGAAAATATTTTTATTCCCAGAGTGAATCAGTACAGATTCTGTCAAATCATGGCTGAGATGCTTCCTAAACTCCGAGAGGAGATAAAGGAGATCTCCATGTCCGACCTGAAAGACTTCCTGGAGAGCATCCGCAAGCACTCGGATAAGATTGGTGAAACCGCAATGAGACAGGTGGGAAATTTTTTTCGATTTTTAGATAGGTTTGCCTACCTTATTACTCTTTCGTTTTTTGATTGGTTTAAATTTGTAGCCTAATAGATTTGTACTAAGCTAGTTTATGTCCTGTACACTAAATGGAAGTTGTAAACTCATTAGTTTAATTCATTTTGGTTTAATACACATAGTAGGCCACTAAAGTTATTATTATTGGTTGGATCTACTCCCTGTTCTCGCAGGCTCAGCAGCATCGTACATTTAACAGTGCAGTACAGAAGCAGGTGACTCTGAGCTGTGCTAAACCTCTCTACGGTTTGTACAGCCGAACAGCCCTCCGTCATAATGGCTTGAGCACAGAGGAGACGGTGGAAGAAGAGGAGACGGATGAGGAGGTGTGTTCAAAGTCATGTTGGAGGAGTCTTTATGGAAAAATTAATTTCTCAAGGTTTTTTAATGTATTATACTGTGATTGAAGAGTTATGATGAATACGTTTTCTGTCTTTTGAATATGTGGTTTGATAAGTCTTATTGAACAGGAATGTCACTATTTGGGCTGGGTGTCACTATTGGTGCTGTGAAAATATATCTTGATATTTTGCAAGCTTTTTGAGGATTTTCGATGGATGTGTCTATGTTTATTTATTTGCTCTGAAATGACTTTAAAGGGTTATTCTTTTTTTCAATCATAGTAACCATCATATTTACCAAACAGCCATTGTAGACAAGTAGATTCAAAATGGTTAATGTAAGAAGTCTAGCTAAAATCAAAGCATGTTTTCCACACCAAATGAACACAATGAATGTTATTTTCATTTATTTACACCAATATACACATATTATATATACATATATAAATTATTCAATATTGTATATATGTAATAACATATGTAATAACGTACATGGTGATAAACAGCCATTTCTATCTACATACATTTTTATTAAAACATCTTAAAGCATGTTTAATTCCACTCAAAGACTTCCTTGAACATTTTTGAGTAATGATGCAAACGATCACTGAATCAGAGTTTTGAAGCGATTCGTTGAAACAGACAGTTTGATCTGTTTCAGGGAAATGAATCAAACTTGCCAACTCTAATAGTGTTTTTGTTACTGAAATTTAAATCAGAGACACCATAAAAGGAATGTTCCAGGTTCAAGTTAAGTTCAGTCGACAACATTTATGACATACTGTTGATTTCCACAAAAAATAATTTAGACTCCGAGGCAAATGTTGAGGCAAAAATGATGGTTACAGTGAGGCACTTACAGTGGAATTGAATGGGGCCAGTCCATAAACGTTAAAATGCACAGCATTTTAAAAGTATTGCCACAAGATGTAAACATGATTAACATGATTTCAGTTTGATAAAATCAAGGATTTACCAGCATTATGGCGTTTACAAGATTACAGGGTTTACCAGCGTTACGTCATCATGACCGCAAAGTTTTAATATTGATTATAATATTACACAGAATGTTAGTTAGTATGGGATAATGTACAGTCAGCCGCCTGCCTATACATTACCCCGCTTATTACACAGCTGCTAACAGAATAAATAAATGGACATTTATTGATATTGATTTATGCGGAAATCCTGTAATTATGTGAGAAGAAAGAAATCGCTGAACAGCTGAAATCCAACTCCGTTTTGTGTCGGCGTTCTGTTGGTTTATTTTGTAATTAGTGACTAACATCTGACTGTTCATTGTGTATCTTATTTCAAGACTAATAAATACATAAATGCACATGAAACATTGATTTGAATTAAAATAATAGTATTAGCTCACTTGTAGATATTGCACAGGGATCCTAGAAGCACGAAAGATGACTCGCAATACCCGGATGACCAGTTTGATATGTGGATGTGCGGTTATTACTCAGAAATATCACACTGCTAGATGGTGCCATTGAACAATCAGAATCGAGTATTCCAGAACACCATGTTATTAGCGATTTTATCACACTAAAGTCATGTTAACACAATGTTTACATCTTGTGGCTATACTTTTGAAACAGGAGTATTTTAATGTTTATAGACAGGCCCCATTCTCTTCCTTTGTAACACTACGAATTGTTTTTTTTTTATTTTTTTATAAATCATCGTTATGCCCCTAATGCTGTTGATTGAGCTTAACTTTTATTAAACTTGGAACATTCCTTTAAACCATCTGTTTAAATGTAATGATTGTGTAACTAATAGCCAAATATATAAGCATTATACTGTATATGTAATGGCCAAATAAGTAAGTGCATTAAAATCATTGTGATATTCACAGTGTTGCTTAATTTTATATTGACAGAAAAATCATCACAAATTTATCATGAATATTCAATGTGTCGCCCAGCCTTAGTCACTATCATCAAGTGAAATAATCTGTATATGAAGACACTCGGGAAAGGGAATGTTTCTTAAAAGCTGTCTATTTTCTTTTTAAGGTTTTGACTGCGCAGGATCTGGTGGACTTTTCACCTGTCTACCGGTGTCTTCACATCTACACTGTTTTGGTAATTCTCATTGGCTCCTGTTCTGCAAATGCACCATGCAAAATGTAAACACAGAATATAACAACAACCCCTTTCCATAACATGTAATGAAAGCCTGTGTTCTGCCGCAGAACAGAATATTTTTTTGCATTGAGAAACATTCTTGTTCTTATAATCCGCCATGTTGAGAGACAACTATTGAGAGGCAAGAGTGAGTTTGTTAGCGCTTTAGTGTGCAGTGCCATCACTCATCTAGTCAGAACTAATCCTGTGCCAACAAAAGGGGTCAGACTGCAGTTTCTAATGGGATTGACCGAGCAGGAACCCCCTTTTCACTGTAAAACAAAGCAGTAAAAAAGTTCTTCACTTTAGCATTCAGATTGTGCACAAACTGCGGTGCATTCACTGGGCGAAGGATGAGTCGAGCGGTTTCCCCTCAATGGTTCAGTTAATGAGAACATGAGAGCTTTTGACCGCTGTGCTACCCGAGCTCTCAGAGGTGCTGGCAGGGGCCGAGGGACACCATTCAGCTGCACAGACTGGGAGAGAGAGGGTGCAGGTGGTTAACATTTGGTGATATGTTTCATTGTTTCATGAGGCAGGATAGAGTTCAATTCTCAAAACTCTATTGGCTCTCTTTTTTCCTCAGTAAGTTGTTTTCTGTAAGTCCCCGTTTGGCACTAAAATTGAAATCAACTTGAGTTGTACATTTTGTGAAGAAAATCTGAGTGGATAGTCTCACGTAACCAGACTTTTGACTATTGACATTAACTCTAGTTCACACTGCAGCTTATTCTGGCCAAGAACCACCCACTTAGACAGTCTGATTGAAATGTAAGGCAACCAACCACTGTTCATTTTGTTTTTACCAGCCATTTAGAGACGGGTTTATCTGAAACACTTCAATATCACAATGATAGACTGGTGTGGGAATATCTTACGATTTTCAGAGTGGTTTTTAGCATGTTTCATGGTGATTGCTAGGGTCTTCTGGGTGGTTGGTTAGTGCATTGCTAAATGGTTTCCTTGCCAGTGTTGGGAAAGCTCATTTGAAACTGTAGTTTTAAGTAGTAAACTTGAAAAAGTAGTTGGCTAAACTACAAAACAAATAGTAGCTAACTACAATGAAGCTATTTAAGGAAAACAAATATTTTTTTAGTGTATTTAAAGAAGACGTTCTGAATAGTTATCTTACAAATAAAGTTATTTAGTTGACTCCATATAAATATACATGTAGTTAAATGGACTATAAATAGTTATATTTATAATATCATCTATTGTTATGCTGTATATTTTAAAAATATCTTTTATCACTTTTGTGCTATATAAATACTGTTCTGATTCAGCATTGTGTGGCACAAAAACATTAAAAATCTCTGGTGACATTAAACCGTTAAGGTGATAACATTTAGTTGAACAAATACATTTATACTACAACTAATAAAACTAGAAAACACACAATTGTAGATAACCATGTCAAAAAAGAAGCAAAGAACTTTTGCACAGGGGATTATTTAGTTGCACAAGTTCATACATGAACCGATCCACCATCATATATTGGACTTCCCAATGCTATACATAAGTGAATCGGTGAATCATTCTCATTCTGAACACATTTTAATCGATTCATTTTCATGTGCTGTCAGAATTAACCAATTGACTGAAATGATTTGGACTTTTCAGACGCTGCATATAGTTTAATGCGGTGTTCACTTCTTGATTTAATACTTAAAATCTTCAGCAAAGAAAAGCTGAAGAGTTTGGTTGTTTTCACCATTTCTAAAAAAACATTTCCAACACTTTTACATTTAGCCACTTTGTTTGTCCCATAACCCGTTAAAATCCAGATTAAATGCAATAATACCACTCTCTCATTTCCTTATAGGGGGACAGAGAAACATTTGAAAGCTACTATAGAAAGCAGAGAAAAAAGCAAGCGAGACTAGTCCTACAGCCTCATTCTAACATGGTGAGTATTACTTGCTTTTTTTTGTTTTTCATTGTTTTTTTAATTTATTCACTATTTGTTTACTTTATATCTCACTCTAGCACGAGACAGTGGAGGGCTACAGGAAGTACTTCAATCAGATTGTTGGGTAAGTTATACTGCCGTTTTACTCTTGGATTCTGGCGCATGGACTGATTTGTTAAAGGGATAGTTTACCCTAAATTGTCATTATTTACTCATGCTCATGCCATTCCACACCTGTTTGCTATTATTGTTCTCTGAAACATAAAAAATGTTTTTGAGAATCGTCAACCAGCTCGTCTCCATACAATGACAGGCTATAGAGATCACAGCTGACAAGCTCCAAAAGGGACAAAAAAAAAAAAACAACAACACAAAAAGCAACATAAACAAAGTCCTAATGGCTTTTGTGCTGTATTCCAAGTCTTCTGAAGTCATATGAGACTTACTATCATCTGATATACTAAATCATATTATTTGTGATCTACACAACAAAATTGTCTTTCTCTTATAAACTTGTTTTCTTTGCTTTCGATTAATGTAACTACTAAATTGTGCATTGTACTAGATTACATTATGTAGGGTGAATGTGAACCAATGAAGTATGTTCAACAACATGGGCAAGGGGATTTGGGCAGGGGATTTGTAGTTCCCAGCATGCTTTATATGGGACATGTTGAAATTAAGTGTTCCTTTGTGCATTGAGCAAGATGAGAAAAGGGAGAGACTTAGTAGTGTTTAATGTTGTTATTTTGGTATTTTGAAGCGTTTCTGTTACACTGGGTTGGGTTTACATTGTGGTTAAGAGTGGATCTTTTGCTAAGGTTGAGGACGGGTACAGAAACAACACGCTGTATGTTGTGTTACTCAAGGAGCAATTACTGATTAGCATTTAGCATACTAATGTATGCTATTGCTAGCTAAACGTTAGCTTACGAGCATAACCCTATAGTATAAATAAGTAATGTGACAAAAAATATGTTCCTGAAGAAAGAATGTTAGGGACACATATAAAATCACTTAGATGCTACTTATTTGGGTCATTTAAAAATAACTTTATCCTTTTGTGTTGAAATTATGTGAACAAATTATGTTTTCTGACAAAGAATTAATGAGCTAAACCAAGGGGAAAAAAATATGTTGTTGTAACTTAATTGATTCATGTGGAACAAATGTTCATGATTAAATCATGTAAATTCAAAGCTTTTTTTTCAGTGTGGTCGGACATCAGTGACATCAAACATGTATCTCGTGACCAAACATAATTGACGTCAAATCCGACCCAACACGTCTTGCTACACCATTTTTTGAAAGCTGCAGTTTGAAGAGAACATTTAAGTGAATAACAACTTCGGTCTGTTTCTCACACTGTTCATCACTATTGTATGACTTCAGAAGGTTTAGTGCATGTGGCATATGGACTAGTTTAATGTTACTTCTGTAACATTAAACATTTACTGGTGTAAACTCGACAGCCCATTCACTTTTATTATATGGAAAAAGTGGCCAAGGTATTCTTCAAAAATTCATCTATTGAAATTCACCACCTTCAGAATTTGACTAACTGCCATCATGTTCTGCAGGTTCTTTGTGGTGGAAGATCACATATTACATGCCACACAAGGTCTGGTGACCCGAGCCTTCACTGATGAGCTGTGGAACATGGCCCTGTCCAAAATCATTGCAGTTCTCCGCACACACTCCGTGAGTCCCACACGCATCTGCACACTCTTTTTAAGTGTGTCTGAGCACTGCGGGTATTCAAAATGATTCATTCCCAAGTATTTCATTGGAATTGAGCCCTGCGGGTATTCAAAATGATTAATTCCTAAGTACTTCATTGGAATGAACGTTTTGCATGCATCAAAGAAAGCATCAATAAACACACAAAAAACAGTGACAAAAAAAGCCAAAAATAATTATAAAAAGGTGACAATAGAATAAAATAAAGCAATAAGCCACGAAAGGTTGTGCGTGACAATTAGTGTTAAGTCTTTTTCACCAATATTAAGTGATTGTTTCTTTTTTTCTCCCTTTGGTATTTGATGTTTGTGTTTCTTTTCCCTCTGAATGAAACCCAAAAATCATATACTTACTCAAGCTATATGCACACATCGCCCTCCACATTCTCATAACCTGTACCCTTTTCCCACTGTGTTCGAAAATATGTGTATTATTGTTAAATGCAAATAAAATAAAACTGTAATGAAATTGTTTAATCACATTCTTCATTTTTAACATTATTAAAGTTATTACAAATGTCTTCACTTTTAAAAATGATATTATCATTATGCACTTAAGTGATTTTTCTGTGGTTAAATCACTGTCATAAACAGACTGGAGTGGCTTATTGGTTTATAAAATGGCAGCAAAAGCAATATGATAAAAATACATGTTCAATAAAGAGTTACATTTATTTTTAATAATAATCTGAAAAACAAGTTCTTCCACCAAGTAATGTAGTTCATTATCCTAGCAGTAAGAGTTTGCTGATGCCAGGCAACATAGCTTGGCGTATTTATATGAAATGTGTTCATTGGTGTGCGTTTAAAGTCATTTTTACAACCGCTTCGAACATGGTTCATCTGATAAAAATTTAGGACCCTGTTTTAAGAGTGCTACTTCTGAGCGCTATGTCATAAGTAATACGCGCAAAGTCAATGGGCATGGCCATGAAGTTTTGGTATTTTATAATAAGCATGCACTAAGTTGAGGCGCAAGTGGGTTTTACAAAATCACATGCACAATGCACTAATGGGCTGGGTCAATTGCAATTTAATTCTGAGCTTCTCTTGTTATTGCAGCGTCTTGAACAATAAAATTAATTTATTGAAACATGAAAAAATTAAACCAAAAATATTTCTAAATTCAAATTACACTTTAAAAAAAACTAAAATATAATCAATGTAATGAAATGGTAATAAAAAAAAAACCATATATATATATATATATATATATATATATATATATATATATATATATATATATATATATATAATATGTGCAGTGCAAGTCATGGTTTAAAATTTGTAAACTAAATGTTAAGGTCCAGTGTTTAAACAAAGATTTTTCTAAGATTGTAAATATAGTTGTAAGCAGCCATTGCGGGGCCAAGCCCCCTAAATTGCTTGTTTGGCCTATAGGTCCCATATAGGACCCAAAGAGTAGTTGACATGGCTTACTGATGGCAATGAGACATGCCAGGCTTCTGCGCACAGAAGAGTTGGTTGTCTTTTGAACAATAAGTGGCGCTGTGTACAATCTGCTCAGGTTTCAGGCCAAAGGTTTCAAATGATATGCACAAAAGAAAAGTGAATTTTTCAAATTTTGCCTGGTGGCTATTGATGCCCACCTCTATCTGTGTAACAAATGTAATTATTTTCCTATGTATGGTTCTTTGATTATAAGCACAGCGGTTACCATGATCAACTTTATGTCGATGTAACTTTTTAACAGAGATGAAAATTAAAATTGAATTAGCCTTCATTTAGTAAGCACGATACAAAGAGCTCCAATACAAGAGAAATCAACCTGGATGACCCACCTAGGTAGTGATTTGAACCCATTACCTTTGGAACTAACACAGTGTGCCATTGAGTTGACATGGTTTACTGATGCCATTGAAACATGCCAAGGTTAGATTGAGCACACAGAACAGTTGCTTGTTTTTTTTAACTATAGGTGGCGCTGTGTCCAAACTAATCAGGTAATTTCCGGACATGATGTCAATGATGCTTACCAGTTTTCTTAAAAATCTGACAATGTGTTCAAAAGATATATATGTTTATAAAAAGAGTATATATCAGAAGAACAATAATAAGGTGAAGAAGAACTAAAATAATATGTGAAAGCAGAAATTATCGAGGATAAGCCCTCCACTTATTCAGTAAGCACAATATATAAGACCTGATGCAAAGATAATTTCAATTTCTAAAGTGTTTACATCTTGTCCGGAGCAGGGCTTGTACCAGCAACCTTGCAATCTCCACGGCACACAAAGTATGTCGCTCTCACCACTGTGCTATAGAGCCACAAACTGTTTAGAAGCAAAAGAGACATATAGTACCAAGCTGAGAGTCAGCAGGTTTTAAATAATAATAAATAACCACATTTAGAAATTTCCCTATACATTTTCTGAAGACTTAAGAAAAGGAAGCAATGATACATCAAAAGTTTTTTTTTAATTGACTAAGCATTTTGACCACTATGTGGCGCTGTCTCCAAACTGTTCAGGTACCCTCTAGAGGCGATGCCAAAAATGCATCCCAATTTTCATTCAAATCCGTCAAAGCCTTCAAAAGATACAATATTTTATTATAATATTAAAAATGGCGGAGAGCCGATATGGCTGATATCAAACACAACTGAAAAATAGAACAGTCTGGATACAATGTTCATTGTATCTTCTAAACATTTGACAATTTGTCCAGAGTAGGGTTCGAACCAGTACACTTTTGATCTCTATGGCTAACAGGTATGGCACACGGACAACTACTTTACATAGCCTCACGCTGAACAGGTGATAAAGAGACATACTAAGCTGTGAGTCAGCAGGTTCTAAATGAAAAAACAAATACATATTTATTTTTATTTCTATCTGCATTTCCTTAAAACTTAGAATAAGAAAGCAATGACACATCAAAGGTTTTGTCTAAATTGACTAAGCATTCTGACCACTATGTGGCACTGTCTCCAAACTGCTCAGGTACCCTCAGGACATGATGACAAAGATGCATACCAATTTTCATTAAAATCCGACTATGCATTCAAAAGATATATCACTTTTTACTAAAATTCAATATGGTGGAAAGGCAGTATGGCTAATATGGGGATTTGTATCATTGGAATCCTCATGACCCACAGAATTCATAGACATCAACCTCATAATTTTAAGACATACGGTTCAAAAGTTACAAGCAAAACTAGCCATTTTTATATTTTTTTTTTACCCAAAAGTGGCGCTGTCACCAAACTTTGCATGTTCCCTTAGATCATGGTTCTAATGAAATGAAACATACCAAGTTTTGTTCCGATAGGACAAAGTGCTGCCGGGATTTAGCCTAAAATGCAATTTCACGTCAGCCTCGTTAACATCACGATACTGTAACTTTTTAACAATTGCAAAAATCAGTTTGAAGTGAAGTCAGATCTGTGCAGCTCAGTCTGTAGATGAGCCATTGTTTGGGAAAATCAGATCAAGTTTAAAGGATGTGAAATGTTTAAACTGTAAAGGTCATAATCTGAGATGGAGGCCACTGTAATAGGCGGAGTTTTAATGTAAGGGGTCAGTTGGAATAATCAGGAGCAGAGTAATCAGATGCAACAAGAATTTTGTTTCTATGTCAAACGGTTCAAAAGATATACGCAAAAGAAAAGTGCATTTTTGAACTGGTGATGCCGCTATAGAGTTTATCCTACAGACCCCAAATTTGCTATGGGGTCTATTCATACCCACCCCTATCAGTGTGCCAAATGTCATAATTTTCCTACGAACGGTTCTATGGGCTGACATAGACTCCCATTGGGGAGGAAGAAAAATAATACAAATGGATGCAATAGGGGCTACAGCCACTTCATGGCTTGGCCCCTAAATACAAACATGATAATAATAATAAATGAAAAATAAACCATGACTTCTAGCAAGTTTAACACAAATCCCATAAATTTTTGCTTCATATGATATCTACAACTCTGATTGTCAGGGACATAATTTGATGTTCCAATATATATATTTCCAGAGTTTGAACATGAACTTTATTACCACCTGTACCTAAACTTTGTGCTGAAAACAGACCTGCTTCTAAAACGTCTCAGCACTATGATCTATTTCTCAGGAAAGTAGCAAATTGTGCTTTGCGCCACTTCATTATCATATAATACACCCACAGTTTGTGCGCATACACCCACAGATAGTGCAAACACTCCCACCCACTTGCGCCTTGTGCTGGCACGAAAATTGCACTTAAAATTAGCGTGCTCATGAAATTCGATAAGACGTAGGGCACAGTTGTTGCACGTAGAGCTGCGCTTTGCGCACTCCTGAAAATAGAGCCCTTAGAGTCTGAACTGTCTGTTTTATAATGCACTTTCAGCTAGATATAAATTTACATGAATGAGTCAAATTATTTTACAATTTACGCATTTCTATTTCGTAACAAAATTCCATCAAATTGAATTGTCTTTATATAATTCAAATTTAGGAGACTTAAATATTTTAAGTTTTATGAATTTAATCTTGTTAAACATTACACAGTTCAATTTAATGGAATTTTGTTACAAAATTAAAATGCATAAATCTTAAAAATAGGCTAAAATATACTTTTTTGAGTGTAAGGTTTCTGAGGTAAGATTATGAATAAATTTGGCTGTGACAGGTGTTTCAGACAGTTTAGGCTAATGTAAAATGAGATTTGAGAGATTTCCAAGGTATTTCCCTCATAGATCTCTAAACGTATTAGTTATTACAGTATAAGGAATCAAATGCGAGGATTTGACGCCCCCTCCCTCCACTGTGCTGTGGCCTGAGTCTGTCTTTTTGTAATTGAAAGTTATCTAGCAGTGGGAGAGAGCTGGCTTGACCTCTTTGTTTGAGCCGCAGGACTCCAGCCGCAGGGTATTTGCACAATCCCTCAGTGATTTACAACTGACTGGCCCTGCAAACACACTTTCAGTCCTGGCAGTTTAGAATATTCACAGTTAATCTGCTGTTATTGTTGCAATCTGTCCTCATTAGACCCAACTGACCTCTCCATTCGATCAGATTGAATGGATGCTGACTGAATGGGCTCACCAGGAAATGCTTCCAATTATCATTCCAAATGTCTTGTTTTCAAAATAAACTTTACTGAAAGACATGACCTAAACCCTCTTAGCTCCTGAGCTGCCACAGTACACATGAAGTGGGGTCTAAAAGTCTGAGCCCACCATTGAAAATGCTTCTATTTTGCATTTTCCAAATTTAATACAACTTTTCGTTATAAATTATGTTTTCAGCATAACAATTTAAGTGAAAAGCTGAATTTAAAAAATGTAAATTAATTTTTGAATTTTCAAGTATTTGGTATTCTGCTTTTGCTTTATTGACAGCATGCACTTGAGCTGCCATTAACAAAACCTGATGATTCATGTTTTTTATTATGATTTCAGGATGTTCCAAAGCTTGTGTGCTTGAATGGAAACAAGGATATCTGACCTGTTGTACAAAGGAGTTAACATGGTCAATGTCACAAATTTGCTTTCGTCTGATTTGTGAGCCAGAAATAGTGCTGAATCTGAAATATTTCTACTTCATTTTACTTCAATCCGTTGTCTTTATTTTAAAATGTTAAAAATCAAAAAAACTTCCCGTTCATGTCCCAGATTAAATGAAAAATGTACAGATTTTCAATGTGGACTCAGTCTTTTGGACTCCACTGTTGCTGTCTAGTGCAGTCACTTTAGAGAATATTGCATTTACTGTATTTTTCATGTTTTTATTCAGACTTTATTTGTGTTATCCATTATGGAAGTATCAAACTTTTTAGTATTTAATTAACATTGAAGTGATATTGTATTAAAACGTCAGATTCTGTCAGATAAAGTCTGCTTTACTAATGTTAAGTGTAATAAAATAGTTTAATAGCATTATTTTTCCCTGTTTTGCTTTAAGTATATATATATATATACTTTTTAAAATGTTTATTATTTAAATACAATTGTTATAATTTTAAATATTGTAAATAATATAAATTCAAATTATTATATATAATATAATAATTTATATTAATATAATTTACAATATATTCTAAATAAATATATAAATATTTTATAGTAGATATTAGTATATAATAATTATTACATATATGATAATATTTTTTAAATGATACATATTTAAAAAAATATCTTAGTGATGAGAGGCGTAACAATTTGCCTTACTTAGTCAATTTGTAAGGTATTTGTTTTGTTCTATATATGTGTGTGTGTGTGTGTGTGTTTGTGTACATGTTCACATGCTGTGTCAATGAAGTACATGATTGGCTGAAGTGTGGAGTGACGGCGTGTGTTGCAGCTTGACCGGTGCTTATTTAACTGTGTGATTTATGCACCCACTCCCTGCGTCTGAGAGGCAGGCCTCTGCGCCCTATCTAAATGTTTAACAAGAGAATCACACTAGTGCCAGAGGTCGTAAATCAAACCTGCAGCTCCTGTTCAACCACCCTCAGACTTTACTATCAAACCCACCAGCCGTAATTCAATTAAATAAGATCAAAAATATTTAGGCCTATGTAAATAAGCAAATATAGAGAGAGAATTTTTTGCAGCCATATTTTAAATGTCCAGGGCTTTTTTTGTTTTGTTGTCATTTTCAGTGGCATACTGTATTTAAACTGAGCCCTGGTAAATTGCTGAACCTGGCTGCCACCCAGGGGCGTTTTTAGAGTTTGAAGAGACTAGGGGCTTAGCCCAGACATAGACCCACCGCAACCCAAGTGCAAAATACAGCTAAATGCATTACTGACAAATTGCATGTTTTGGAAGAACACTTTATTCCGTTTCAGTAACAACTCCTGTATCTACCCTTTTCTGTTAATGCACTCCATACTCTGTGTCTTTCCTGGTGTCTCCATCTATTTGTTGTCTGTGTCTCTCTTTCCTTGTGTTTCAATCATATTGTACTAATTAACGTACTAAACAGACTAAATGTACTAAAACAGAATACTGCATTTCTCTCAACCGAGTATTCAAACCAATCAAAGATTTCAAACCACTTGTGTTGAAAGGCCCTTTTTTGCAATCCAAAACATTCGAGGGGATATTGAGGTAGCTTTACTTGTTTAGGGCCTGTGTCCGGGTCTCCTAAATCAGTAATGGTCTGACCAGTTGCCCCTGCCTGTTGCTGCTCTCTAGGTCTTTAATTGGCCTTTCTCATCTGCCCTCACTCTTGTCTCATCTGCAAAGTAGCAAAGTAAAGATGCAACATGTCAGTAGGTACTATACTGTATACTGATAGAATCATTTATTCTGCTGCTTCTTCTTTAAATTAAAGTTAAATGCAGAGCCTAGGGAACAAAGTAAAATGTTTATGCTTTTGCATATTTTGAAAATATTATTTTAGTTTTAACTTTGTCGAATAAAAAAATGCAATCCTGCTGGTACCTGACTTTTCCTAAAAGTGTCTGTATTTTCATTTATAAAGTTTTTTATATAAATTACACAAAAGACTAAGAAAATAATGATCAATTATACCTATAACTACCAGGCACGGTCATATTGACCGCACAGGACTTCTAATGTTAATCTTTCCCGCGGTTGATGGTTGCTTAGCAACTGTCATTGTCTCTGTCTAAGAAACGTTGCTAGCGATCTCAAGTGCTATCGCTAATTTGCTCACAAATACAAACTGCTAGATTAAATTGGCTGATCAGTACAATGGTTGAATAGAATAGAAGTGTCTGAATGAAATCTCTCAATTGGGTATTTTTTCAATTGAGACTGAGATTATAGAGTTTGGAATCTAGCGGTCAAAATGACTACTATGGCCATTCTAGTAGATACAGAATTCCGGTAGTTCTAGTGTTAATGATAAAAAACAAAGAATACTCTGATTTTTAAAATAATATACATATGTTTATATGAACACATTTTGTCACTGAAAGGAAACTGTTTTAGATTTAAACAAAACTTTCTTGTCGTGTGTGTACATACAGTAACCAGCAATGATATAAAGTTCTAGCTAGGTGGTTTATATAATGTTAGTAGGTTAATTGAGTTGTTTTGTGTTCTCCCAAAGAAATGCTTACTTAACCGTTGTTATGCTGAGCCCTAAGTTTAGCTAGCTAGCAAGCACAAACCTGTAGCCGCTAACTCTGTCTCTGCTGCTACACTTTAAGTTTCTGGCATCCTCTCAAACTCATACACTGCTGCCGATTCCTGTTCTAAATGCTTTTATTTTCCGTGTTTCTTTCTAAAGAAGTTACGAATGTCCATTTTTTTCCCACTTCGTCTTATGCTGCTACTCTTGACAGATGTTTTGCTGAGCGATAACGGGGCATTCACAACTCTGTCTGGACTGGCAGGTGCTTTGGCTTTGTGTGTGTGTGTGTGTGTGTGTGTGTGTGTGTGTGTGTTTGTGTGTGGGCGTGGTTGGGGTTGGTCAGGGGAGGAGTCGTGCGAAGTAAGCGGTGCATTCGCAAGACACGCATGTAGACGTCTGTATATAATCGCGCAGCAATGCCATTATGGTAAATAATCGGAGTACAAATATATTATTGGAACTGGATCAAAAGACCCGGGGCTAGTACAAAAAGCCCCGGAAGCCCAGGCCTAATGACACCACTGCTGCCACCCTGCGTTAATGTAGGTGGTGGTTTATCTCAAATCAAAAATCAAATCAAATCCCTTTATTGTCACTCAACCATATACACAAGTGCAACAGTGGGTGAAAGTCTTGGGTGCGGTTCCAAGCAACATAGCAGTATGACAATTACAATAAACATCTGATATACACATAACACAGTTTACACATCTGTTACACAACACAGTATACACCTAATAATATACAATATACAGCATCCACAAAATAAGAAGACTGTATACAATAAAAATGTGTAAACACATTTTAACCCATGTTAACAGTGGAAATAAATATGAAGTGTTGTGTTGACATTCAGCTGTCGGTTGATAGTCAGTTGCCATTGTGTTATTAAGAGAAGTATAAAATGTGAGTCCAGTCTGAGGCTAATAAAGTGCGGTGCTGATATATGTATTGTGATCGATCAAGAGTTCAAAAGTCTGATTGCTTGGGGGAAGAAGCTGTCATGAAGTTGGCTGGTGTGGGTCCTGATGCTGTGATACCGCCTACCTGATGGTAGCAGTGAGAGCAGCCCATGGCTTGGGTGGCTGGAGTCTCTGATGATCCTCCGAGCTTTTTTCACACACCGCCTGGTATATATGTCCTGGAGGGAGGGAAGCTCACCTCCGATGATGTGTCTGGCAGTTCACACCACCCTTTGCAGGGCTTTGCGGTTGAGGGTGTTGCTGTTGCCATACCAGGCGGTGATGCAGCCAGTCGGGATGCTCTCTACAGTGCTGGTGTAGAACTGTGTGAGGATGTGTGCAACTCCTCTCTGTAGGCTGTTTCATCATTGTCAGTGATCAGACCTACCACCGTCATATCATCAGCAAACTTAATGATGGCATTGGAGCTGTGTGTTGCCACACAGTCATGTGTGTACAGGGAATACAGGAGTGGGCTGAGAACACAGCCCTGCGGGGCTCCAGTGTTGAGGGTCAGTGATGAGGAGATGTTGCTGCCCATTCTAACCACCTGGCATCTGCTTGACAGGAAGTCCAGGATCCAGCTGCACAGCGAGCTGTTTAAGCTCAGAGCCCGGAGTTTCTCATCAAGCTTGGAGGGCACTATGGTGTTGAATGCTGAGCTGTAGTCTACAAACAGCATTCTCACATAAGTGTTCCTTTTTTCCAGGTGGGAGAGAGCAGTGTGTATTGTAGATGCAATGGCATCATCAGTGGAGCGGTTGTTGCGGTAAACAAACTGCAGTGAGTCCAGTGAGGCAGGCAGCACAGAGCAGATGTAATCTCTGATTAGTCTCTCAAAGCATTTGCTGATGATGGGGGTCAGAGCAACAGGACGCCAGTCATTTAAGCAAGTGATTTTGGATTGCTTTGGTACAGGCACAATGGTGGACATTTTAAAGCATGTGGGGACCACAGACAAGGAGAGGGAAAGGTTGAAAAATGTCCGTAAAAAAACCAGCCAGTTGTTCGCGCATGCTCTGATGACGCGGCCCAGAATGCCGTCTGGACCCACAGCTTTATGGAAATTCACCCATCGGAAGGATCGGGTTACATCCGCTACACAGACGGAGAGTGAACTGTGAACTCTGTAGCTTCGGCCACGAGAGCTCTCTCCGCGAGGGCGGTGTTATTTCCCTCGAAACGAGCATTAAAGGTATTTAGCTCATCCGGGAGAGAGGCAGCAGTGTTCACGGCGGAGTTTTTATTCCCTTTGAAGTCCGTGATGATATTAATTCCCTGCCACTTGCTTCTAGAGTCAGTGGTATTGAACTGTCCTTCAATCTTGTCCCTGTACTGGCGTTTGGCTGCTCTGATAGTTTTGCGGAGGGCATAACTGGGTTGTTTATGCTCCTCCGAGTTCCTGGAATTAAAAGAGGAGGTCCACGCATTAAGTGCCGCACGAACATCACCATTAATCCATGGTTTCTGGTTAGGGTAGATCCGTATCCGTATCATGTTACGGTATCAGCGTAGACCTTGATGTCATCATCAGAGGCGGACCGGAACATCTCCCAGTCCACGTGGTCAAAACAGTCTTGTAGCAGAGAATCTGATTGGTCTGACCAGCACTGGATCGTTCTGAGGGCGGGTGCTTCCTGTTTCAGTTTCTGCCTGTAAGCGGGCAGAAGCAGAATGGAAGAGTGGTCCGATTTGCCAAATGGTGGGCGGGGGAGGGATTTGTAGCCATCCCGGAAGGGAGAGTATCAATGGTCCAAAACCTGGTCCCTGCAGGTGTGTTTCCTCAAGCACGCATCTTTGTGTCTAGTGGCATTTTTTTGTCGACAGTGGCAGATAAATGTGCAAAATTATCCGCCACTGTGCATGAATACCCTGGCTGTTAGATTACATATTGTGGGGGCATGACATGTACGGCATCCAACAGTTTGATATGCTTTTTTACAGCTAAACTATTTATTAAAGCAGTGTCAGACAGAATCTGCTGAATGAATTCTGACAAATACTCTCCACAACACATCTCTAAAAAAGTTTTGGATTAAGCATAATAATGTGTTCACATGTGAACATTGATCACAACAGAGGATTTTGACATCAGACAGTGTACAAATGGTGCTTGATGGCTGTAACAGCGTGCATAAAAGGACTAAACGTAAAGAATTACAGACAAAACTTCTCATAGAGAAAACCTGTTAGTGTGGAACTCTGCACAAATACAGCTTCCTATATTTATCTATTAATCATTCTTGCATAAAGATAAACGTGTTTTTTTTTTTTTTTATTGAATAAAAATAGATTTTTCATCAGGGAGACTGTTTTAAAATTATTTGGCTCAAGAATTGCGATCTGTAACCGAATCGATTTTTTTCTCAGCCCTACTTGACTGTATTTAAGAACTGAAAATCTGTTTGATCTAAAGGCTTAAGCTCAAAAGCTTGAAATGTGTAGTGTAGTTGACATGTAATTCTTATATAAAGTTGATATGGCCTGCAGTGCTATACCCCTAAATCTAAATCTAAAACTGTTTTAAACAGCATTTTGCAAAGTCTTTTATAATGAAAAAGCTTCTCGAGATGCACCTCATGATGTTGGTTGAACATTTGTGGTCACTCCGAAATTCCCATACTGTGATTTAATTCATAGTTTTGTTGGCATGAATCTTTTTGTAAAATGCGCAAAATAGTACTCATAAAGAATGAGTAGGTGGGTCCAAACTTTTCACTGGTATTGTACTTGCGTATTGGGGAACAGTGTTACATGGTGCTGTGGGGTTGCATGTGGTGGTGGGTGGGCAGGCTTGTGTGCACAGACATTGATTAATCCTGTCAGTCATCTCTCCCCTGCCTGGGTTAAGTTCTGCTCTCTACTATTTAACCTTACGAACAGACCTCCCCTACGAGGACAACTCCATCAGCACCGGGGGAGGGCCGGGCATTCTCATTTAGATGCTAATGTACCCTAAAGACTCATTAAGACCCAAGTATATTTGATCAATAAGTGACTGGCTGTGAGTTACCCATTTAGAGGGTAATGTTGAAGCCAAACTAATCTGGTGGGGCCTCACAAGTCTTTAATTATAATTAATTAATTTAATTAATTAATTAATTAATTAAGTCAACAGAATCTGGGATTCAGCTTGGATCCTTCATTGGATAAATGGTTAACACAAGTTTTATTGAGATTGTTGAAATACATGTCCTGGCTATATATAAAAAAAAACAACGCAACTGTTTTCCATGAGTATTACGATTTTTTCATTGTCACGTTATTTTCATGGAAATATACCACATTTTCCTCTAATTTCTAAATGCCGTAATGAAAAGCATTTTTTTTCATTACGGTAATGCAGAAAGAATAAAGCTATACGATTTCAATTAAATACATTTTTGTAAAGTATAATTTGTCATGACAATTAAGCACATCCCCTCTTCCTAATTCTCATTACCATAATGCAAAAAATATATATTTAAATTGTTAAGTAGATAAAGTTCAGTATTAAGTATACATCATGGTGATTTTTTTTAAAAAGAGTTTAAAACTCCACTGTTGCTGTCTAATGCAGTCACTATATGTTTTTATTTAGACTTTTTTGTGTTATTCATTATTCATTTTAGTATTTAATTAACATTGAAGTAATATTTTAGTAAAAAGTTCAATTCTGTTATGTAGCAGTTAAAGTCTTCTAAACTAATGTTAAGTGTAATAAAATAGTTTAACAGCATTATTCGTTTTTTTTTATTTATTATTATTATTATTATTATTATTTATTTTGAATGTAATTTTAATTGCATTTTCAATGTGGTCTCAGACTTTTTGACCTCACTAAAAAAAAGTATTTAATTGAAATTCATCCAAATATGTGTTTTTGTATTCTAAACACATTTGTAACTTTCTAATTGTAAAGAAGTGAGAAGGACAATTTTTGAGCTTTGAAAGGCATCTTGATCAAACAGCACTGTTGAAAACATTACTTTCCTGTTTTTATCCCCAATAGTCGTACTGCAATGACCCCGACCTGGTCCTAGAACTGAAGAATCTGATCGTTATATTCGCAGACACTTTACAGGTATTCTCCAACCACATTTTTATTAAGGCGTCTTTATTCCACTTTCATATTTTCTATTTTAATATTACTAAACCTATTTCATAATAATACATTTATTTATATATTTTGCTGTGTACATTTAATTTATATATGGATTTGAGCAGTATATTCTGCTGCTTACAGTTGTATTTTTGTTTTGTAGGGTTATGGTTTCCCTGTGAACAGACTGTTTGACCTTTTGTTTGAGGTTCGAGATCAGTACAATGAAACATTGCTCAAGAAATGGGCACTGGTGTTCAGGTGAGCTAAATCATGATGGCATTATTGCTGAACTTATCTGTTAGTATGTCAATGTGGCTTGTGTTAATTCTGTGCTGTGCGATGACAGCTGTGTTTCTTCTGCTGAAACAGAGAGATTTTTGAGCAGGATAACTACAGTCCCATTCCAGTGGATACTGAGGAGGATTATAAAGCAGTGGTCAGTCGATTCCCCTTCCATGATGCTGAGATCGAAAAGGTTTGTAAAACATTCACACATCTGCCAGATTCTTTCCAACAATGCCTTGATATGTCAAAGGATTACATGCAAAATATTTGCATCTAATACAAAGTAAACCATGAATACACATCTGTTTTCATATTAAATAAAGTTAAATAAATTCAAAACATACATATTTTTGAACATACCTGTTTTGAATGTTTTGAACTGAGGATTATATTTGAATTGCATTTTGTGAAGTTAGTTATGCATTTATGAATTGTTTTTTGTATATGTATTCATTTTGAGAGTTTATTTATATAGCACATTTTATTCAAAGTGCTTTACAGAGACATTCAAATGAAAAACCCTACAATTTTTCAACCCAACTCCATCCACCTGTCATATAAACACAATCCAATAGCAGAAATCACATGGCTTGGAAATGCTGTTTAATGTAGATTTTGTTTCTGTTTTTGTATCACCTGTAATTGTCTTTCATTATTCAACAGCAACAATTTCCAAAGAAGCTGCCCATGTCTCAATCAGTCCCTCAGATCTACTCTCAAGTGAAGGAGTTTATTTACGCCAGCTTGAAGTTCTCAGAGTCACTCCATCGCAGGTGAGCAGGCTCCACAACACTCATGAATCCACTTTCATTTAACAGAGATTCAAGCCCTTTAAGTGTGTCTTATTCAACCCAGTGTGCTTGTTTCTGTTCAAGAAAGTATGTACCAGAAAAATGCTTTGGTTGCGGAATTGCACTTGTAAGAGAAACCGCTACAGAAAATATATTGTTTTGTGGAACGTAAAAGGAGTGTTTTTATTTTATTTTAATTTTATCCCCTTTTTTTCCCCCAATTTGGAATGCCCAATTCCCACTACTTACTAGGTTCTCGTGGTGGCGCGGTTACTCACCTCAATCCGGGTGGCGGAGGACCTACTAAGTAGTGGGAATTGGACATTCCAAAATTGGGAGAAAAAAGAGGATAAAAAAAATTAAATTATTATTTAATTCTTTTTTTTTTCTTACCAGATGAAGCTGAATTTGTAGGCCATGGAATATGTTGTTAACTGTGATATCTCCTGATATTTCTGATATTAATATCTTCATGAAACAGAATTTTAGTTTGTTTGTTCATGTACAGTATAACAACATTATTTTGGAGGCAGGAGGTGTCAAGCAAAATGTGAAATGTCAATCACACATTTTGCAGTGAATAATAAATACAAATTCAAACATTAAAAGAAATGAAAATAAATCAATATAGCCTACAAACAGGTGAAAGTCCCATAAGTCTATCATGAATTTTTATGAAAGGACACCATTATTTAATTAAATAATAATAATAACGTATCAGCTGCATGTCCAGTTGCAGTTTGCCAATTGATTAGCGCCACCAACGCGATGGAATTAGCAGCTGCAACGACTCTGGAAAAATGACAAAAAGCTCTCATCTCATCGCAGTCTGAAGAAAAAAGAAATTGGACCGCTTTCTGGAAAAAAACTTTGGATTATCAGCGGACGATTTGTCGGACCCATTGTGAACAGCGCCATGGGAATCCATTGTTCCATCTTTTTGGAATCTATCCAAAAAGCTTGTTGGAAAGAACAATCACACCAAAAAAACAGACTTGGTGTGAACAGGCCTTAATGCAATACATTTTAAATTCTTGTATTCAGATTACACAGTTACTGACTGTTAATGAAGTTAATTACTTTTAAGCACATTACTTGGGTTACACACATTTCTAATTTATGTATAATAATACATTTAAAATGAACATTGTCAAAATGCACATCTGTACATTTTAATGAGCAAGGAGGAAATACAGACATTATTTTGAATTCGTTGAGTGAAAAAACATACTTTTCTGTGAAAAGTGTAACTTAAAATTAGGAATGTGATTACTTCATTAAGGTAATCTGATTATAATTTTTTTTTTAGAAGGAATTAGTAGTGGATTACTTTTTTGCGTAAATTACCCAACGATGTTCTCCACAATGGAAATAGACTGATGAAGTATTGCTGGGTGAATCCTGATGTTTTGACTTTTACGATATCATAATCTAACCAGTTTTAGTGCCATTACTTGAACACTTTAAAGAGTAATCTTCAATCTGTGGCAGCTATGTGTATAAAGAAGTTCTCGACAGAACAGTTAGAGATTAATTTGGATGGACTTCAATGACACTTAATCATTAATCTTACAGTGCATTCAATAACCTTTAGTTTTAAACATCCCCTACCAAAGATCTGCTTGGTTTACTAAACAGATGCACAGGTAGCTGTAATAACCTGCTGGGCATTATTGCCTGCTGCACCTCCACCAATGCCTTCAGCCCAGCTGCGGGGTCATCAGCCGGGAGCCACCTATCTTCAATGTTTCACCCCATTAATCCCGGAACATCTCCTTGTGGTGGGGCAGTGGTCAGGTACGTCTCCCTGACAGCCCCCGCAGCTGGACACCGGATCCCCTCCAATGCCTCTCATCCTTGTCTTCCCATCCAGACATCCTTCCTTCACAAATTACTTGCACCCAGTGTTCAATATGTCATAATACCTCGACACAAACATACGTGCCAGCCCGTTGGCCAGCTGGCACCGAGATGCGTACTCAGTGCCCTACTGGCACTGGCACCGTATCTCTCGGTAACTCAGTGCCACCAGTTCCGTATGGCATACTACCTCAGCACAAGCCCTCACCACATATCACCCATGTTCCCTATTCCTCAGTTTCCTACTTCTGAACCCCCCACTTTTTGTCCTTCCTTAATCATAGCCAGAAACTCCCTTTTTCAGCTTCCTCTGCCAATTCCTTCAAATACTTTTTTAAAGCTGCTGCTACGATGCCAGTGTCTCTAAATAGGTGCTGCATTGATGTTCCCATAAATCCTCGGCACCCAACCTCCACAGGGTAGGTGGCAGTCCTCCATCCATTTTCCCTGCACTCTGCGGCCAGATCAGCATATTTTAGCTTCTTCCTCTCATAGGTCTCCAGACCCTCTTCCCATGGAACAGTAAGCTCAATCATTACTATTTTCCTAGCTGAAGTCAACCACAACACTACTTCCGGCCTCAAGGAGGTAATGGCAACCTCGGTAGGAAATTTTAGCTGCTGGCCAAGGTTGACCATCATTGACCAATCACTTCCAGGTGCCAAGCTTGATCTGGGTTCCCTCCATGCTGTGCCTTGTGCAGCACCTCCCTTTTTAACAAAATCAACACCCTGCCTCTGGGGAGCATGGTTGCCTTTGTTTGCCTTTACTCTATGCACCTCTAGGATCTCTGCCAGCTTCTGCAGAACCTGATCATGCCACCACTTGGACCATCCTTGTGCCAGGGCAGTCTTGCACCCAACCAATATGTGCTACAAGTTTGCACTTGGGGCCTCATATAGGGGGCAACTCTCCTCTTTGCCATAACACAGAGATTCCCAGGGCTTGGTAGGGTATCGTAGGTGGATCTTATTAGAAAGCTTAGCCTGGCCTGGGGTACCTTCCACAGATCAGCCCATCCTAACACTCTATCAGATGTCCCCTCCCATATGGTCCAGCGCCCTTGATGCTGCTGGCTGACTGCCCTAACCTTATACCCTTCCTCTCCCATCCTAGTTACTTCCGAAACTACCATTGCTTTCCTTTCGGGAGGCTGCTGACCACAGTTTGGGAGCCACCTCCATCTAAGGCCTGTTCTTCCTGACTGTGTTCTTCCAACAATCTCTTGATGCTTCAGTCTTGAAACTGCCTGGTTTACGACCTCCTCTGCCTTCCAAGTTGTGCCTGTTCAGACTTGGACTTGACCTGCCCTCACTGCCTGGTCTGTCGATTCCCATAGCTCCAAAACAGGCCTGGTCTTTTCCTGCTTGTGGTCTAGAATGAGTGATTTTAAAGGCAGATGTAAAGCATTTCTTCCAAACAATGCTACATCTGAGAGAACGTGGCAGGCCTAGCCACTTCCTGATATAACTGTTGGCTTTGGTGTCCATCTTTGCTACTGCCGCTGCAGAAATCTCACACTTTTTAGTGGCCACATCAGGCGATGGTAAAGTGTAAATTGGTAACACCAAACCTTGAATTTGCCTGGGAGATGACAATTGTCTATCTTAACCAGGCCCTGTTTCAGTTGCTTTAGGACCAACTCTGCCATGTGTTTATCTGAAATATCTGCTGTGTATTCTCTCCTTAAACTTCAAATAAGCTGCTCTTCCACAACCGGGATTCTTTCCCCCTCCACCTCAAATGAAATTTGATCATCCCTCACCCCCTTTTTAATAGAAAGACTACATGGTTTTGTTGGCTTAATCTTCATTCTGGCCAATGCCAGTAGCTCTTCCAGCCTTTTCAAGAGCCGGTTGGTACATGCAGCTGTCTGGAGGATGCTTGTTACATCATCCATGTAACTGCGCAGAGCTGGCAATCTCACCCCAGATTGTGCACAGATTCTTTGGACCATTTGTCTTGCACCAATTAAGATTATCTTGAATGCAGCTGTGAACAGGATTGGAGAGATTGAACATCCCATCACCATTCCTTATTCCAGTTGCTGCCATTGTGTTGTGTAGTCCTGTGTTGCATGACATATCTTCATGTCCCCATAGTAGCTGTCTACCAAGCTCCTAATGCACATTGGTACATGGAAAAACTCCAGTGCAAAGCTAACAAGCTGGTGTGGAACTGATCCATAGGCATTTGCCAAGTCCAGCCAGACTACGTGGATGTCCTTCTTATCTCTCTCGGTAGACTGGATCTGCTCCCATATTACTGACGCATGTTCCACACACCCAGGAGGCTCTGGCAGCTTGTGTCTATGTATCCATTATTCAGGAGGTAGTCAGACATCCTCCTTGCTACCACCGAAATGAAAAGCTTTCCCTCCACGTTCAATAGAGCAATGTTCCTAATCTGACTAATGCTGGTGGATCCCTACAATTTGGATATGAAATGACCACTGCCCTTCGCCACTCCACGGGTATGTACTGCTTCTTCCAGGCAACCCTCAACAGTCTCCACAACATTTTAAGAACTATGGGGCACTTCTTATATAGCTTGTATGGCATCCCATAGGGATAGCTTAATTAATATGACTTATATTACACATAGCTAACAAATATTGGCATTATGTTCATGCTGTGTAGCCATAGGAGAACTGGCCCCTCCACCTGAGCCTGGTTTCTCCCAAGGTTTTTCTTCTTCACTTTGGCTTTCTTACTGGGGGCTTAAAGACAAAAAAAAAAAAAAAATAAAACATTCATGCATGATTCTCAATTAAGTTTTTCAATGAAGCTACTCACAGGGGTCTTTTAAGACATTTTAGGCATTAGAGACACCGCTATATGATTTTCATTTTTAAGCTGCTTTTAAACAGTGTGAATTGTAAAAATCGCTATACAAATAAAAATGACTTGACTTGATTTAACTTTATTTAACAGGCTCTTTTACTCTTCCTGTCCCTGTGGTAATCAATGCAAAACACTGTAGATTTAACACTTCTCTCTAATGGATTCTTTGTTATTTAAGCCTGTGTTAATGAGCGACCTCTGCACCTCTTCTTGCAGCGTTTGCCCTCCTGATCACTACCTAATCATCACCTTACACTGGCACACACTGCAAAATCAACACCAACCAGCAGTGTCCTGTAAACACTCACACCTTACAACAGCATTGTTCTATAGTAATGAATGCAGACAGCAAGCTCTCAACGTTTGGTTTGTTCTAAATCTTGCCAGAAGACCTTATTGTCATTAATTAATTTTCAAAGTTTAAGACAATTTACTCTATGTAGTATCTACAGCATTTGTGGCATAATGTAAATTACCATAGAAAATAATGTTGATGCGTCCCTTAGTATTAAAAAAGGTAAAAATTGCGGATACAGAAATTCTCTTTCAATGGGAAGTAAAAGAAGCAACAAAATAAATTATAAAATACACTTTTCAAAATATAGCTTTAAGTCTTAAACGTATACGTCTTAACCTGATACTAGTGTGATAAAATTGTTTTTAACCTTGCCTGTGCAAAGTTATATCAAAGTCTTTTTCAAGGCAAGTCAGTCCACTCTCCCAGCATATTCTATGGCTACAAGGAGCTTGAAAGTACAGCTCCTGTGTACTTGAATGGGGAAAGACTGAAAGCTCCAAAATGGTTGGTCAAGATTACGATCAAACAACTTATTTGAAATCAGCAGGAATCACAAATTGTGCTGCTTTAGCTCAGGTCATGCTAAAAACACTATTTTTCAGGCTGGTCCAGCTAATTACACATTCCTGAGTTGACTGACAGGCGATTTCTGCATCTCAAAGGTGATTTTAACTGTAAGGAGGGACTTCCTTTTTTACACCCGACATATTGGGTGTTCCAAATTCTCCAATTCATTTTAATACAAGTGCTTCTTCTCGGGCTAAATAGTCTCTGGTTATATCCATTCTTTCAACTCATGTTATGACTATGTAAAGACGTTTAAACCAATAACTTTTGCACAGTATGCTCAAGGATACCAGAAAGGGGCTTTTAAAATGGAAAAAAAATTCACCCAAGGAAACTGCAACAGTAAAGCATAACCAGAAGTTATGCCATCTGCTTAGAAAAGTAGTCTCGCTGCTAAAAGGATGATTAAGACAATTTTAGAGCTCAAATAACAAAAGTGTATATGGAATTGCAGTATTTAACAAAATGCTTTAACAAAAACGCAAGCTGCACATTTTTACCCTCCGGTACATTCACCTCATTAACACTTATTGTAAGTGCATTACTGTAAACATACTTTGTTTGAATTTGAATTTATTTGCCAAGTATATAAAATATACAAGGAATTTACCATGGTGCAGATGGTGACAATACAGACAGCAACAACAACAATAGCCACATAAAAAAAGTGCACAATCAGGATGTGCAGAAAACTAGTTATCTGTAGAAAAAATTATTTAAACAAATACAAAATTATTACTAAATGCTGACTGATTGCCCAATATTAAAGTGAGCATTGCTATAGTAATGTTCATTTTTATTTATTTAGAAAGTCATGCAGATTGAGGATGAATGTCCAAAAAGTTAAATAAGAATAACAGAACAGTCCCTGTTAATGATAGTTATAGCCTGAGGGAAAGAACTGTTTTGGTGACATTAGTCCTACATTTTTAGTGCTCTTAGTCCTGGTCTCCGCTGAGAATGTAAATGCTGAAACAGAAAATGACTGGGGTGTGAAGGAACTGACATGATTTTACAGCCCTGTTCCTTATTCTAGAAGAATACAGATCTGAGAGAGAAAGGAGTTGGCAGCCGATAATTTTCTCAGCACATTGCACGATGCGCTGCAGCTGTTGCTTTGAATGTGCTAAAGCAGAGCCAAACCATACATTGATGGATAATGAAATAACAGATTCAGTTATGGCAGTGTAAAATTTAACCAAAAGGGCTTTAGACAGTCCGAGTTTTCTTAACTGTTTTAGAAAATAGATGCATTTCCAATAACAGTTGATAAGTCCCATTTTAAGTCTTCTTGGATGGCTGTGCCAAGAAACAGTGGAACCATGTATTTCCAAAGGAAGGACAGTAGAAGACTTCTTCCTGAAATCAATGGTCATTTCCACTGTCTTTTTGATGTTTAGCTCCAGATGGTTAGTTTCACACCATGACACTAGACAGTTATCTTCATCACGATGCACTGATTCGTTGCAATTTGAGATGAAGCCAACCAAGGTGGTGTCATCCGCAAATTTAATAAGTTTGACAGAATCACTGATTGATGAGCAGACATTGGTGTAGAGTGAATAAAGCAGAGGAGAAAGCACACAGCCCTGTGGAGCACCAGTGCTGAGAAAAACAGGATCTGAGATGTGACTGGCTAGTCTGACACACTGCTTTCTGTTAGACAGGGAGTCATGGATCCAGCCACACTGTGTATGTGGAACATTGAGTAGCATCAGTTTAGTCAGGAGAATATCCGGAACCATAATGTTAAATGCGGAGCTAAAGTCAACAAACAAAATGCGGACACAGGTGTGAGGGCTTTCTAGATGCTGCATGATGTAATGTAGAGCCAGACTGATGCTGTCATCAGCTGACCTATTTGATCTGTAGGCAAAATGCAGTGAGTCTTGGAGGGAGTCGGTAATTGATTTCAGATGGTGCAAAACAAGTTTCTCAAAAAAATTTCATGACAGCAGAGGTTAAGGCAATTGGTCTGTAGTCATTCAAACGTGATATCTTGGGTTTCTTGGGAACTGGAATAATAACAGAGGATTTGAAACAGGCACTGTTCCATTGACTGATTAAAAAGATTAGCAAAAATAAGGGATAACTGAACAGCATAATACTTGAAAGTAGCTGGTGAAACACCATCAGGTCCAGGTGCTTTCCTGACCTTCTGCTTTTTAAGTATGTTGTAAACTTGAGGCACAGACAGAGTAAGTGGCGAGTGTGAAATGTTGGTGTAGAGGTATTAAATGTTTGGGTAGGCAGGGTGGGATTGGAAAGAGTAGGTAAGGGGTTTCTACCACCTTTAAATCCTTCAAATCCTACCACCTTGCATTTACAAACTGAAGGAAGAGTCAAATATATAGTAGCTAGTGCCACTAATAAAACTGCAATGGTAACATTACTAATAGTAAAGTTTGAAATATTTCTTGGTTAACTTGTGTTGCAGCTCAACCGAGATTGACGACATGCTCCGTAAATCCACAAACCTGTTGCTAACAAGGACGCTGAACTGCTGCTTACAAAACCTCATCAAAAAGACACACATCGGGTTGACTGAGGTAAAGCTCACGCCTCTATCAAAACATCACCTCGCTCTGTCAGTGAATCCCAGCTTCACAATAATACACACCTCTATTTCTAATATCCTTTTCAGCTAGTACAAATAATCATCAACACCACCCACTTAGAGCAAGCATGTAAATACCTGGAGGATTTTATCACGAACATCACCAATGTTTCCCCGGAAACGGTTCACACCACAAGACTCTACGGGCTTTCCACCTTCAAGGTAAAATTCATTCACAGACAAGTTCTGTAATTACACACTTCACTTGCTGGCTTGACTGTGTTTCTGCCATGGGCGTACATGAACAGACCAAAGCTCTCATGAACTTCACAGAACACCAGAAGCCTCAGGGTTCATGAAATTTTTAAAGAGCTTGTTTAGATGCCAATGTGTTTTTCACCCATATCGAGTTGTATATGTATCTAAATGGAGTTATGTTATCAAGTGACCTCTTTTTCAGTGATTAAACACGTAGCTGCATGTTTGCATTGTGCAAGTTTTATAGATTCATTACAATTAGATTTAATTTTAAAGAGTAACATTCAGCACCTACTAGTCTTAATAAATTAAGAAGTCATATTTGCAAGATCACATACTACTTTTTTATACAAATGACAAATATCTTCTCTAATCTGGATTAATTTTTAATATATACAGGTATCAACAATAAGGATTTTTTATTACTGACAGCTCAGTCAGGCCATTAGACACTAGCTAGGTTTCCATCCACATATTTTTATGCAAAGTTTGAGACACTGAATAAAAAATGCTGGATGGAAACACCAATGCAAATGCAAAGAAAGTTTCCAAAATGCACACAAAAATGTATAGGCTCATTAGAGGTCGATAATGTTTTTATTCTATAAGAAGACTAGCACTTAAATTACGATGGAAACACATTTATCAAATATATTCCTGTAGAATTTATATAAGAATATAGGCCCCATTTACTGGGCTATTGACAAATTAGGTTGTCCGAGGTGAAAAAATTTAGACATATTTTAAAAATCTGGTTTAAAACAGATGTCAAGTTTGTAGACAAGTAATTTTTTTTTAAATTGTTTGAAAAACATTTATAGCATTTTGCACAAAAAATTGATTTAATGACTTTAAAAATGTCATGTGGCGCAACCATCGAGTAAAAGGTATTAAAATAGTTTTCTTGCACCTTGAATACATGAGAGTGTACATAACTTCATCATTAAATTCAAAACATGTAAGTTTTCAAACATGTTTCAAGGTGAAAAATATTTTTTTACAAATATCATGAATTTTTAAGTCAGGAATATCAATAAGTTTTCTCATGGTTGCACCAAATGACCCGAACCAATTGTGCCTTTTCATTAAATGTCAAAATATTGATATTTAATGATATTACAAAATTATGATTTGTATTTTAAATCTTCACACAGTCTTGTGGGTCTAAAAAGATCTTCTCTGTTTCAAAATTACTACCTACTTGTTGGTTGCGCCGCTTGACTTTGATTTGGTGGACAAACGTTTTTTAAATATGAAATATATTTTAAAATAAAATTGTTTCTCTACATTTTTTTTTTTTAAAGAAATAATAATAAAAGATTATTCAGCACAACTCATGCCAACATTTATTTTTTCAAGAATTTCAGCATTTAATTAGACTTTTGATTTTTTTTTACTGTCTCAGGACAGTTGCACCACATTATTATTTTTTTCTTTAAGCCCCAGAAAAAATATTAAAATGACTTTGAACTCATTAATTGAAAACATGTTCATCATAGAAGAGCTGTATTCAAGTAATTGTTATGTGGGAATTGCATTTTTGATGTATTTTTTAATAATTTTTTAGACGTGGACAAAAAAATGAGCATCATGTCATTAACCTACCTGCATTAACGTCTGTTCGGTGATCAGATTGCACTTGACCTCATTAAATGCCAGGTGTAAATGCCCTCAAGATGCATTGTGATCGGATCACTGAAACCACATTTGGAAGTGGTCAGGGACAGATTCTGACCACACTTACACAAGAAGGTGTAAATGCAAATGCGTTTTCTTTATCCGGATACAACTGCATAAGTAATTCATTATCTGATGAGGTTACATCCATTTTTAAAGTGCTGTGTTGTGTGTTCTTGCCTTTTTCTGTTTATTTTTGCAATCTTGTCACCTGAACAATGAACAATATCCCATTCATTGTTCCATTGTAATACACTTGGAATATCTTGTCTTTCTCCTCAAATCCCCACTCGCTAGCAACTCTCTCCTAGGTAGCTCCTGCAACACTCACTTGAAACCAGGCTTCACTCATCCGTTTCAGATGAGAAGCATATTTAGCACTTATAGAGGGCCAAACACGAGATGAATATCATTAAATTTGCTTCGGCGACCTGAAATTTAGCTTTGGTGTCTGCCAAAAAAATTTCAATGAATGAAAAACCCTGACTGTCAAAGTGATTGAAGGCATTTGAATTATCCATCAGTGTCTGTAAAATTCACTAAAAGACAGATAATTTTTGTTACCATAGCCTCTGATGTAATATGTAAGCAGTAGGGCGATTAATATTTTTTAACGCTTAAAAAAAAAAATAAAAAAGAAAACGCAATTAATGCAGAATCCGTTTTTTTACTTCCTGAAACTTTATGTGATGGAAGAAAGGTGTCCCGAGTTGTTCCTCACAGGCTACTCAGCCACAGACTCCATATGGTTTTGATTAGTGTAGGGATGAGGTTAGGGCATCTGCTGCCTGCCAGGAGCAATCCCAGGCATATTTGTACAATGGGTAAAATTTAACTAATGTTTTTACCCAATTTCTTTGGCTAAAACTGGCAAATATAAATTTTCAGGAGGCACACGCTCAACTCAGCTGCACATCCTAGCACAGAAAGTAATTGTGTGGAGCAGTGCATGTTATTCATTATGAATAAAGTTATGTCCCGGGCATAATAAACATGGAAGCTGATTTACTGGACGGAGAATGGAGACTTCACCCGCAAGCTGTGAGCCAGGCGTGCGAGAGATATGGGCAAGCTGCTGTTTCTTTGCGCATAGCCGAAAACGCTCACTCAATTTCATCTGAACCAGTTTCAAATGCAAAATCACCCAAGTGAGACCCAGCAAGTGCTCGATAGAAACTGAGAAGGACCCGGCTGTTCAGCAAGCTGCAGACAGGTATACTTGTAGAGACTGAACTACAGCCAGAGATAATAATATTTTTGAGATTGTTATCTTCAGCAAATTAAACTTCATCATTCATTATGTTTTATATCTGCATGTATAGTGTCTAATAATGCATTGGCAATGTACACTTAAGTTTCCTTTGCCGATAAAATTTGTATCCTATTATTAAAAAAGACCACTGGAATATGGCAGAAGATTTTGCCCAACTGTCCACTGATTTTATGGCATACAGTTGCAATCGAAATTATTCAACCCCCCCAATACAGTAAGGATTTACAAAGGTGAGCTTTTCTGATGACCCAGAATTTTTAAACTTTACATCTATATCAGTTGAGTGACACATTCAAAGTCATAGTGTGAATATATAACCTAATATTTCTTAATAGCAGGATTTTTTTTAAATACAGCCATGTCATAATTATTCAACCCCTATTGCATGCAGCTGTTTCTTAAATATGTAAGGCTACACAAGTAATTGTTTTAAAACAAAATTAAGTCATCAATCTGCAATGGCACTTATTTGAGTTTTAAAATTTAAGTTTAGCGTTGTAAGCAAACATGTATTTCTATGCAGAAAATGCAATTAAAAATAAGCTGTCTCAAAAGTTAATAGAGGAGATTATTTCATTACACAAGAAAGGTCATGGCTAAAAGTATTTCCAAGGCACTTCAATTTCCAGTAGACAAAGTTGGCAGCACCATTCATACATTCTTTAAATATGGTACAACAGCAACCTTCTACAAGGAAGCAGTGGCAGCACAGAAACCAAAGAATGTCAATGAGCTGGAAGCTTTTGCTCATGAGAAATGTGTAAAAATTCTAATAGAGAGGTGTCCGAAGCTTGAGAACACTTACCTGAAACATTTATTTGCTGTTATTAAGGATAATCCACAAATGATTGACTTTGGGGGTTGAATATTTTTGACATGACATTTGTGGAGAAAATTTGTTATTTTTTTATTTTAAAATTTGGGTAAACTGAACTCATTGTTCTCAAAATCACTCAAATATGTATTAAAAACTTACTTTGACTGTTTACTGAGGTTTTAGTTGATGTGTTTTAATTCACATTAACAGAATGTATTGCTGGTCAGGGGGTTGAATAATTTTGATTGCAACTATATATACAGTACTTGAATCAAAGATTAATACCTGTAAAAACATTTCCAATTAGCTCTATCTGCAAAAAAATAAATAAAAAAAAATAAAAAACCTGAACATTTAACATGTACAAATTAAAATAAATGATAACTAACCAATTTCTTGCAAGTTCTTTGAGACAAAGTATAAAGTAAATATAATGATAATGTTTTAATGTTTGTTGTAATGTATCATGTACCATAATTCAGTCACAATTAATCACAAAAAACTATCAATTCACAGCCCTAGTAAGTAGCATTCTTCATTTTGCTTATTTAACTTTGATCGGATCTCTATCCGATCACAGTGGAGATGCATTTGACTGCAAGTTTTAATTGCAATCCAGCTATAGAATATTCAGGTACTATCTGGATATGAAATGCATGTTAATTCAAGGTTAAATTGGGCAAAGATATGCATCATAAAGTATTTTGACTTTGCCACAACAAGAATATAAAATTAGCTTAGAGAATATCATCAATACAATCACATAGCATCTCAGATGTTGCTTTGGTTATTCTGAAATGCCAGACACAAAGACTGTCATCAAAATGTTCGGCTGCTATTAATTTCCAGAACTTTCTGAACTTTCTGAACTCTTAAATGAAGTTTGCAAATTGTATTGAAACATAGTTAATGTTTGCCATGCATTTTAGATGGATTACTTTTTTTTTTATGATGCCATTTCAAATGCGTTTAGTTCTGTTCCATTGCACTCCATCCATCTGTTTTGGAACACAACTACACATGCGTCCTTTGTGTACATCTCTCGCTCGTAGTAAAGTGGTTGTATAAATGCAGCACTGGCCTGATTGAGCAGGTGACAGTTCCATAAACTGGACCCAAAAACTCTCACACTGGCCCTGGGCCATTTGGCCATCCTTATTGTTGAGCGCTGATATGGTTTGTTATTTCAGGATGCCAGGCACGCAGCTGAGGGCGAGATCTATACCAAACTCAATCAGAAAATTGATGAGTTCATTCAGCTTGCTGATTATGAATGGAGCATGGCAGAGTCAGACGGCAGGGCCAGCGGATACCTCATGGATCTCATTAACTTTCTGCGCAGTACCTTCCAGGTCTTCACACATCTTCCGGTGAGTTCCACACCTTCCTCCCCTGTCCAAACAGTCTCGTCATGGTTTTGTGATCATTCTGCACTAGTGGGTTTATCAACGTGCACCTCGGTGACATAGTCTGTATTTAGTTTATGTAGTGGTTGTCATTGCATCTGGCATCGAATGAGGTTGCATTTGTAGATGTTCTGGAGCACCCCAAAATGACACAATTGCTCATTTTAGAAACAGAGAAGTTCAATATAGTTTACATCCCTTACTTCACTTTCTACAGTTTTACACCATTGAATTTGGTACAAATCAAAACATTAGAAGCACATAAGAGCTTGCTTGGTCATATAGGTGTCATTACACACAAATATAATCTTCTCAAAGACATTCATAGCAAAAAATGATCAAATCTCTGTTTGTGTGATGCTTCAATTAAGAGTAATTTTGAATACTCAATAAATAGGGATGTGAATCCTTGGGTTGAAAGCGAATCAGTTCAATTCACAATTAAAAGGTTTTTGATTCGATTCAAAAAAAAATTATTCAGTTCGATGCACATTGAAATTTGATTCGATTAACGATTCGATTGTGTTTTTATTTTATTTTTTTATGAATTTAGAAAATTCTTTAACTATGCCCCCTGTGTCTTAGGCAAGAAAACGAAAGACAAAATACTTAAAATAGTTTATTGCACCAAAAGCAGCTTGAAAGAAAACGCATTAAATACATGTACATACAGGCTTCTTGGAATACAACAGAGAGAAATATGCCAATAAAATATTTTAGAGCCAAGCATAACTACAAAAATTCACTATAAAAATTCCATATTTTTTAAAGATTTTTTACAATTGGCATGACTTTTCCAGGCCTGTAAAACACTATTTTAAAATTCCCTGATATTTCCAGGTTTTTCATGACCATGCACAGCATTTTGTGTTTACTCAGATTGCTTTTGTTTTATGTTAGATTTTGTTTGAATTTTTGAAACAATTTAGTATGAGATATACACAAAAACAAAAGAAATCAGGACTTTTTCTCAGCACTGATATGTTAAAACATTTAGTACATGAAATAAAGATCTGATCATGGCCTTGATCAACCTTCAAGTGGATTTTGTTTATTGTGTGATGGTAATAATGTGTGATGGTAATGACAATTTTTAGTTTTTGGAGAAAAAGCTGGGTAAGCTTTGGACCTGCCAACACAAGTAAACTAGTAGTCAGTTTACTTTAAGCTTAAAGCAAAACCAAAATGCTTGTTTCTGAATTAAAATTCTGAGATATTGACTGGTTTGGTAAATAATGCCTAAAAACACTCTAATCATGATGTAAAATCTTAATATCTGATCTGATCTTCAAACTGCCATGTCAGATATGTGCTCTTGTAACTTCTCATAATCAGAACCATATAGAAACGTTTAGAGAAACTCAATTGTTCTACAAAGTGTTTGGCATGAAGGTATTGACAGCATTATTGCAGACAGTGATTTTAAATGACAAACTGCACACAAGTACCAAATAAGATATAAGGTTGGTGCTGTTTTGATGGCATGAGGGGGACCTACACAATATTAGCAGGTGGTTTTAATTTTGTGGCTGATCAATGTATATACATTATATATATATATATACACTATAAACAAGTTTTGAAATTAACACCTGCCAAATGCGGATAAAAATCATCCGTGGCAGGTAACTCTGTCACTCTTACTAGCCACATTGGCGGGTGACGTTTTTCCTGCATTGAAAATTCTGGGAATGTCCGGCGACTCAGAGCTGCTGCCGAAGGAAATTCAGTTGTATTCATCTTGCGTTGAGCACTTTATAAGCACTAAATATGCCTCTCATAACTTACACGCGCATCTCTGCGGGGCGAACGAAGCATGCTTTCGCGTGAACCACCACAGTGCACACTTTTTATTTTATTTTATTTTCATTTTAATTCTACAGAGAACATTCTAGTATAAAGCACTATATGGAGGAAGTCAACCATCTCAAACTGTTAGACAACACATACATTATAAATAGCACTGACAAGGTAAATAGGAGAGAAATAAATCATCAGTTTTTTTTTTATAATACACTTCATCATCCTTACTAAAAATATATATGCATATTTTTAATGCAGTAACACTAACTGGTAACTTGAATAGATTCCTATTAAATCTATTAGGGCGAATCTATTAGACTTTATTCATTTTAATTTAACCTCAGTAATGAGAAGCCACCCATGGTCTTACATGATGTCCTTGTCATTGCAAATACCTCTGTTAAACAATGGTAGAACAATGGGAAACTTTCATAGACATTTACAGTTTGAAGGGGTTGAAACTTACATGAATTATGGACATGTTAATGACTAATTTTCCTACTCCTGTTCTAACTAGTGTTTGCCTTTGGATGTTTTATAGGTTACTTAAACCATTAGGCCTGTGTCCTGCTGAACTCATATCATTCTTGTTTAAATGAAATGTGCACACAAATGCATGCAGTTATAGTCTCCAGTCTCCTTTATCAGTTTTTGCAAGGTGGGGGATTTTGGCTACTGAAAATGCTGAGTGGCTAGTTACCTTGGAAAACTACTAGCCACAGTGGCCGGTCAGCCAAAAAGTTAATTTCAAACCCTGTGTGTGTGTGTGTATATATATATATATATATATATATATATATATATATATATATATATATATATATATATATATATATATATATATATATATGTATGTATATACAGTGCATCCGGAAAGTATTCACAGCACTTCACTTTTTCCACATTTTGTTATGTTACAGCCTTATTCCAAAATGGATTAAATTCATTATTTTCCTCAAAATTCTACAAACAATACCCCATAATGACAACATGAAAGAAGTTTGTTTGAAATCTTTGCAAATTTATTAAAAATAAAAAACGAAAAAAATCACATGTACATAAGTATTCACAGCCTTTGCCATGACACTCAAAATTGAGCTCAGGTGCATCCTGTTTCCACTGATCATCCTTGAGATGTTTCTACAACTTGATTGGAGTCCACCTGTGGTAAATTCAGTTGATTGGACATGATTTGGAAAGGCACACACCTGTCTATATAAGGTCCCACAGTTAACAGTGCATGTCAGAGCACAAACCAAGCCATGAAGTCCAAGGAATTGTCTGTAGACCTCCGAGACAGGATTGTATCGAGGCACAGATCTGGGGAAGGGTACAGAAAAATTTCTGCAGCATTGAAGGTCCCAATGAGCACAGTGGCCTCCATCATCCATAAATGGAAGAAGTTTGGAACCACCAGGACTCTTTTTAGAGCTGGCCGCCCGTCCAAACTGAGTGATTGGGGGAGAAGGGCCTTAGTCAGGGAGGTGACCAAGAACCCGATGGTCACTCTGACAGAGCTCCAGCATTTCTCTGTGGAGAGAGGAGAACCTTCCAGAAGAACAACCATCTCTGCAGCGCTCCACCAATCAGGCCTGTATGGTAGAGTGGCCAGACGGAAGCCGCTCCTCAGTAAAAGGCACATGACAGCCCACCTGGAGTTTGCCAAAAGGCACCTGAAGGACTCTCAGACCATGAGAAACAAAGATTGAACTCTTTGGCCTGAATATCTAGCGTCATGTCTGGAGGAAACCAGGCACCGCTCATCACCTGGCCAATACCATCCCTACAGTGAAGCATGGTGGTGTCAACATCATGCTGTGGGGATGTTTTTCAGCGGCAGGAACTGGGAGACAAGTCAGGATCGAGGGAAAGATGAATGCAGCAATGTACAGAGACATCCTTGATGAAAACCTGCTCCAGAGTGCTCTGGACCTCAGACTGGGGTGAAGGTTCATCTTCCAACAGGACAACAACCCTAAGCACACAGCCAAGATAACAAAGGAGTGGCTCTGGGACAACTCTGTGAATGTCCTTGAGTGGCCCAGCCAGAGCCCAGACTTGAACCCGATTGAACATCTCTGGAGAGATCTGAAAATGACTGTGCACCGACGCTCCCCATCCAACCTGATGGAACTTGAGAGGTCCTGCAAAGAAGAATGGGAGAAACTGCCCAAAAATAGGTGTGCCAAGCTTGTAGCTTCATACTCAAAAAGACTTGAGGCTGTAATTGGTGCCAAAGGTGCTTCAACAAAGTATTGAGCAAAGGCTGTGAATACTTATGTACATGGGATTTTTTTTGTTTTTTATTTTTAATAAATTTGCAAAGATTTCAAACAAACTTCTTTCATGTTGTCATTATGGGGTATTGTTTGTAGAATTTTGTGGAAAATAATGAATTTAATCCATTTTGGAATAAGGCTGCAACATAACAAAATGTGGAAAAGTGAAGCTCTGTGAATACTTTCCGGATGCACTGTATATATGTGTGTGTGTGTATATATATATATTATTATTATTATAGTTCTTATGAAAAGTGCAAAGGAGAATTTCCATCTGGGTAGGGGACAAGCAAATAATTACGAAAGGTAATTAAGAAGACATTAATAAATTGCAAAGCTGTTATAATCTATCCTTTAAAACTAAAACAGTTCTCTTATCAAAAAAAGCATTTTTTCCATTTAAATCTTCCCAAGGTACAGAAAAGTTCCCCTTATTGAAGAATCACCTGTATATTCCTGCACATAATTATCAACACCGATATCTCTCCGCCCATCCCTTTCATTGTGAACGAGACAGCTTGCTTGCTTTTCTCTTCTCCTGGCCTGTCTTCTTAAATAAATTATTTTAACCTCCAGTTTAAGTTGGTTATCTTTTGTTTTCTCAACAATGTAACATCTTTCCTTTAAGTGAATGTACCTTCTCTTTGCTTTCTGCCAGGCATGCTTGGTTTTCTGATTTTTCTTTGTCTGTCCATTTATTATGGCTACATTTTCTTTCCCTGTCCATGTGTTTTATTTTCTTGGAGTTTCTGCTCAGAATAACAACAATGATCATGCTGCGATGTCGGTAAGTAGACCGTCTTCAAATCCTAGGGGAGGATAAGAAATAAATATGAAAATTAAATAGCAAACAAGCCAACAAAATCTGCATGTTTATGTCAGCTCTGTGGACTTCATGCTTGTTTTGCTTCCCTCTTCACGTGTAATGCAGACTGTAAAGCAGATTGATTGGCATGCTACCTTTGGTCTGTTCCCATGATTGTCTAAACTGATACCAGTATCTGCAGAACATGTGCCATTCTTACTTGAGATTCACTAGCACTGGCGCCATCATTTAAGGTTATAGCGGTAGTCTAAATAATTAGTGTGTCTCAAGTCAGAATAATGCTTTATTAATGCCGCATAATGAAACATTGTACCCTACTACCCGATCAGGACAGCTATGTATATGTTGTTGCTTTTAAGAAGTACACTTAGATGTTACATAATCTTTGTTAGTAAATCAAATTACATTACGTAGCTGGGCTAATATAAGCAGGCATATTTTGATTAAAGTGATACAATCACCTTTAAAATGCTTTAGAGGTGTAATTACAGTAATTCCGACAAGATGCAGCATTAATGACAACAGACAAAACAAGACAGATGCTCAGCTCATATTTCCATGCTTTAATAACCATAGTCATATCTTATGAAAACCAGTGTTGGGTGTAATCTGATTACAAAGTTATTAGTTACTGTAATCTACTGTAATTACTTATATAGTTCAAAAAAGTTGTTTACATTTTGTTTCCTAGTAATCAGATTAGTTACTGACTTTCAATTAAGTTGATTACTTTCAAGTACATTACTTGGGTTACACAAAATAGTATTAAAACAGTATTAACTATGTAGAATTTAAAACATGAATTACGCATGTGTGTCTCTTTGCATTTCTGTGACAGCTGAAGGGAGTATGAACGTATGACTCAGAACAAGGAGAAGATATAGACGTTATTTTTTGAGTGTGAAAAGTGTTTTAGAAAGTAACTTAAAAGTAATTAGTAATGTGATTACATTGTTGATGGAGTAATCAGTATGCTGATGTGAATACAGTTTTATAGAAGTAATTAGTCATTTGTAGTGGATTACTTTTTGAAGTAATGTACCCAACACTGGTTCTAACCCGGCACGATGTGATAAAGTGACAAGCGATAAAAGTTACCTTTTCCATGTCAATGTGATCACCTTATCAGCATGATCATGCAGACTGTCAGAGCTTTTTTATGGTCGTTTGGTTAGCACAATAGTCAAGTTCCTGGAGAAAAAATCCCACTCATTTTGTTCATAAAGAAATAGACTTTTTGCAATAACGTAAAACTTCTCAAGACATACGTACAATGAGCTCTTAGTTTAAACAATGATGTAGAAGCCACAAGTCAATGTGATTTCAACCTTTTTTTTAAAATCACGATTTAATTACAAAAACTCCCAGTGCAGAACTACACTGCCCATAATTCTGATGTGATCACCAATCAGAGAAGTTGCTTTTACTAGTGGTCGACTGATATATTGCGGAGGCCGATAAATCGGCAGATATTCTGACTTTTTTATTTATCGCATCGACCGATACATTTTCCTGTTTAGCCGATTTGTTTCTTGAGGGGGCTGAAATTGCCTGCTTGCATGGGAAGCGACTGAGACTTTTAAACGACCAATCATGGTTTGTTTTGATGTTACGTGCATCGTGTAACTACAATTATAGACCGGTGTGCAACACAGTGTAATTTAACAGTCCGCATATCAAAGCCACAATACGCGTTTGAGCTCATAATGTTAACGTGCTCACCTGTTTCATTCTCCCTCTCTCTCCTCAACAGTTCCCTGTAACTTTTAACTGTCTTGTCTAATGATAAAAAGGCAAATATCAATAAAACTAATATCATATGCCGTCTGCTAATATGCGCATATCTCCTTTAAACAGATGTAATTCACAAACCTCACGAAAATCTAGCGTTTTCTTCCCGTCGAGCGCCCATCTAATATATTCCTCTGAAGCGCATATTCTATCGACCAGAATAAAAAACTTCAGTATCAGGATCAAAAGTTCCTCTCATTCACAAATCATGACGATCAGTCCGTGACAATCCGAGCAGGCGATCCAGGCCGTTTAAACTGTCAGGAGATTGCTGCTCGCGCTGGATCCTCACAAGCGCGTGACTGCAACTTCAGAGCGATTCACGTGTGCTATGAGTAAATGTCTTATTCACTATGCATTGTATGTACAGTTGGTTTGATTCAGTATTTTTGTAGAAAATGTGATTGCTAATGTGGACATGCCATCCATGGTTGCTGGACTACTCTGTGTACTGTTATTTCCTTCTTCCTAAAATATTAACAATTTCTTCATGTGCAAATAAGGGTTGTTTCACATATAGTACGTTTTAAGTGAACCAAATCCAGTTCGGATAAAGTGAACCAGAAAGGGAACCAGGCGCAAATGACCTCAGTGCTTTTGGTGTTCATAATGTAAGTGGACTTTAAAGAGGACCCAGTTTCTTTTTTGGTCCTCTTCATATTAATGTGGTCTCAGACCCCTTGTTGTTCACACCACAGCTCCTTAAGAACTCAGACCCCATTGCAGCTAGAGCTGTCACGGTTATGAAATTTGGCTGACAATAATTTTTAATAAATAATTGTGATTATTATGATAAGCAATTGTCATACAAATTGTCATACTTCTTAAGGTGTACGTATGCTTATTACAGATAGGCCTACACCTTAAGTAGTCATTTATTTATATTTAACTTGAAATCATATAATATATATGATTACTTTTAAGGCTTTAAAAAATATTGAAGTTTTCAGAAAAAATTATTGCAGAGGGATAGAATTACATAAAAAGTCATATTTTATAATGTTATATCATTTATGAAAACACCGCCAATTATATTAAATTATGCAGTAGTAATAATGTATACTGTATTTCTGTCCTAAATTCTTCACTCTCTCACGTTGTTAAGGCCCTCCGATAAAACCTACATGCCCTTATTTCGCATGAAGGAAAACATTTGAAATTCTATGTGCATGTGAAAATATGTTTCTTTATCATCTCGAGAGTAATGGAGCAAGCTGCGTTTGCCTTTGCGCAAATAAATTTAAAGTGAAACTATAAAAATCCTCGCTTGTATTTTCGTGGGAGTTTGGCGCCGAACCTCCGTAGACGGTAGTCCCATCAGAGCACTTTAAAGCGGTTCATCTTCACGTGCTGCTCTGCTCTGAATGTGGCCGGTCCGTTCATTTTAGGTGCTCAAATAATACAAGAACGGAATATGAGACACAAAAACACGTCATGGTAATCACGGTATATCTATATTCGCTTAAAATTCCCATATGTGGACAGTAAATTGTGACTGGAATATGAAGTATGTAATGCAGCTATGTATGGAAAGCCACAGGGTACTTCTGTCATAAAATGCAAAGTGGACTGGTACCTCTTCGCTTTCACATTGCACAAATCAATCGAACCACAAAAGGACCAACAAACGAACCATAGGGGGTCTGAGACCACTTGAGTTGTTCACATATACACGTTATACCACTCTGAGAGCGCTTGGAGTGCTCAAACGAACTAGGTGTAAAAACGCCCTAAATTGATTAAACAGAAATCGGAAGAAACTGCTATCTACTGTTTAAAATACAATATTATTTTTTTAGATTCTTTTATACAAAGTTTTGTGTGAAATTGAGTAATTATAGTGCTAAATAAGAGTTTTTAGCAATTTTATGTTTATGTTATTTACTATATTAAATTGTGTGATATATCTGCATTGTATCGGCCTATCGGCCACCCTGCTCTCTGGATATAAAAACCCTTATCGGTTGACCACTAGCTTATACCACAGCAAAAATTCATCAGAAACATCGGCAGTGATTGTCGACTGTCAGTGTTACCCTCTTATATTTTTCCTGCTACACTTTTTTGGTCCTGAAATAGTTCCGTTAAATGTACGCTAAAATAGCGGCAGCTGTGGTTCACCGTAATTCACTGTAAAAAAAATGCAGTGACCATGTTTCAGGCATTACGGGATATAATTCTGGTGTCTGTATATTTCACAGTTCACTACCATTTAAATTATTAAATGATGCAAACTTAATATACCAACCTTCTTGAATTACAAGTATCTGATTTTCACTTTAAAATGTATTGTTAAACATCATAGTAACAACAGAGGTCATGCAGGGACTTCCGGTTACACCCGATTATTTTTTTTACCTTGATTTTAACAACAGTTTACCGTAAAAGTATATTTAGTCTCTTGTTAAACGTAATATAATTTTTTACTGTTAATTATACGGTAAAAACATACTTTTAACATCTAAAAAAATAAAAATAAAAAGATATTTTACAGTAAAATTACATGTTTTTTAGTAATTACAATGTATTATTAGTTTTTACCATATATGTTAAGTTAGCTACCTATTCACCAACTATCAGCTTTTTTACTGTAGCATTTTTATATTCTTTCTCCATTAAAATTACAGAATTTTTTGAATGTATATTTGGGTCCTTTAAAGGCTGTAACTGGAAAAATATGTTAATTATGGTGAATGTTTTTAATGGATTAAAAAAATAATAATCATAATTATAAAGTGCCTGCTGTTATAGCCCTGCTTTTTATTGTTTTATTACCAACAAAAAATACCCAAAGCGCTCTGAATTTTGGGCTTTTTATTATTAATATTATTATTATTCGTATGCTTGTGACATGGGATTGGTTGGTCATTGTGATACTTGAGTGTTTTGTTCAAAGAATAGATAGATATCTAATAGATATTAACACTTATAACTGGGTTGTTTATGGAGAGCTTTGTCTTTTTGCTTAGGGTAAAATAATGTTTGCTGTTGGAAATCAAATAAAAGTTTTTTTATTTCTTTGGTAGTCGTCAGCATGTGTTGATGGAGCAGCTGTTGCATGAGTTTTTCTCGTGAGTGTGTGACGTCTGTTTTTGCCAGGTTTGGTTGGTCTTTCACCTCTTTCCTCTTTACAACCCTGTTTATTACGAGCTGTGTCGGCTTGCATGAACGACTGCTGCAGATATGCAACTTAAGTGTGTATGTGTTTGTGTGTCCCAATTGAAATCCACCAGTTGGAGGATTTTCAAGGCTGGGAAGACCTTTGTCATCTCCATGTTGTGTCATTAATTCCACTAATTATGATTTTAGTCATATTTGAGGTATGGTTCTAGATTATGGTTTTAGGTTTACGTGCCGTTAAAGACCCCATGAAATCAAAATTGGACTTTTGTTGCATTTATTTCATGTGTATTAACTTTGAAGCTGAAACAGACCAAAAATATTGATGACTCATCTTGTACTACACAGATACTTGTCCAATCATATGCTCTCTATGAGAATGTCCCTCCCCCTAATAACACCTTTAACTGACTAGCAAGTAACAAGTCATGGTTCATGGCTGTGACGTAACTAAACGTCCTGCTCAAACTTCCGGTTTCAATAGGAAATATGTCAACACAGTAAAGAAAACTGCACTCATCAAGTTTTTTCATGGGGTCTTTAAAAGAAAATGCCTGTGACATGGAGCGTATTAGCACAATAAAGCAACATGAGCTAAAAAAAAAAAAGAGTTTGTGGGCAGTTTTTGAATTAAACACATTCAAAACATAATCCTTTTCATAGTCACTTTGGAACAGAAACTTTTCTGATTTATCCAACCGGGGAGAATTCACTAAACAGTTGCCACACTTTTGCACGCTGTATTTGAGCGCAAAATCCTGCATCCTATTCACTAACCACCCGTAATCTAGTTTAACCATACAGCATCTGTGCTAGTGTGCTGCGCCATGCATATTTAAATTACAGTTATGTAATTATCATTTCAGCGCTGACTTTTGTAAATAAGTCTCATTCTACTGTATAATAAGCCTATTTTTCATAAAAGCAGAGGCTTGTTACCATTGAAAAGAAATGATAATTTTTGCCTGGCACAATTAACTCTCTTAAATTTGTTTAAAAGAGATGTTTATGTACGATTGGGATTGGTGATTTACAAACTGCATTGTGTACTAACTTTGTGGCTGTGTTTGTGCTGTTATCTGATTTGCATTTCTTTAGTGACTTGGGTGCTTAAACAATAGCAGCATACGTAAATATAATGCAGTAAAGCATCGGTGTTGGGTAGTAACAGATTACATGTAATCTGGAATATGTAGTCAGATTATATAAATCAAGTGCCTTTAGTTACATTTTAAAATATGTGTAATTAGATTACAGTTTTGGATAACATGGATTGTATGATTACCAATCAGCCAATGGCAATAGTTAGTGTGTAATTTACTAATTACGCTGATATATTTCTGAGCCAGAGCCTGAAATATGTGCAGTAGGCCTAGACTCATGGCACTACATACATTGAAGACAGTCCGCTGTTTGAATGTATGTTTACTGTTTAATAAAAGGAGTGTTAATTGGTACTTGCAGGGATAGTTAACCGAAAATCATGCCATCCCAGATGCCATCTGCAGAACACAAACTAAGATTTTTAGAAGAATATTACAATGCAAGTGAATGGTGGCCAGAACTTTGAAGCTCCAAAAAGCATGTAAAGACAGCATAAAAGTAATCCATACGATTCCAGTTGTCTAATCCATGTCTTCAGAAGAAATATGATAGGTGTGGTTGAGAAACAGATCAATATTTAAGTCCTTTTTTACTATAAATCTCCACTTTCACTTTCTCATTCTTTTTGTTTTTGGTGATGCACATTCTTTGTGCATATCACCACCTACTGGGCAGAGGTGAGAATTTACAGTAAAAAAAGATCTTACATTTTGATCTGTTTCTCACCCACACCTATCATATCACTTCTGAAGATATGAATTTAACTACTGGGATCGAATGGATTACTTTTATGCTGCCTTTATTTGCTTAATGGTGCCTCAAAGTTTTGGCCACCATTCACTTGCTTTGTATGGACCAACAGACATGAGATATTCTTCTAAAACCTTTGTTTATTTTCAGCAGAAGAGAGAAAGTCATACATTTCTGGGGTGGCATAAGGGAGAGTAAATGATGAGAGAATTTTTATTTTGGGGTGAACTATCCCTTTAATACTATTTTAATTATTTATGAGATTTATGAAAACATGCTATGTGTAATCTCAATCACCTAAAAAGAGTAATCTAAAAGATTACGTCACTGATTACAATTTTAGTTGTGTAATTTGTAATCAATACCAGATTACATTTTAGAAGTAATCTACCTAACACTGTAAAGCATGTGCAAATATATTATGCAATAAGCGGTGCAATTATCTTAGTGATTTCCCCCTCATTTTTTAAGCTCTTCAATTGGCTCCGACCTGATACTAAGAATCTGTACAGACTGTAAATTCATTAAATTCATTTAGATCGAAAACTGGATGTGACTTCATCATTGATGCCCTTTGTAGCTGAGGACACCTGTAGTCACAGTTTTGTTTGTGTTTGTGTGTGCTGTTCTTCAGGGTAAGGTAGCGCAGACGGCGTGTATGTCTGCCTGTAAGCACCTGGCCACGTCACTGATGCAGATGCTGTTGGACACTGAACTCAAGCAGATCAGCATGGGAGCCATTCAACAGTTCAACCTGGACGTCATACAGTGTGAACGTGAGTTTTGGGATTGGATTATTAAAGGAAAAGTTCACCTAACAATTTAAAATCTGTCATTTTAACTGTCAACTTCCAGTGTTGCTGTAGTGTGGACAGCTAATGTAAGCAATCTAATTTTATTAAGCGTGTAATATGCCATGTGCAAAAATATATGCATTAGGCCACTGTTTAACAATCCTTAAAGAGAACTACAGGAAAATATTAAAGGGGTCATGATGAGGAATTACATTTTCCTTGATCTTTTGGCATATAAGAGGTCATTGTACTGTAATAACATACTGTAAGTTTCAGAACTCAAAACTTCCTCCTCACTGCAAAAAGAGCATTTGTTGAAACCACAACTACTTCCTCCACATTGTGATGTCATACTGTGGTAGACATTTGCATCTGACCGCCCCCACAACAACACATCAATACCTAATTTACGTAATCACTTCTGTAGCTAGAGATGGCAAGAAGAGGGCAGGTCAGTCAAGAGTAGAGAGTCAATCAGAACAGTGGGCATTTACTGTCAAGGAGCCATTTACTTAAAGGAGAAGCAGCACCAAAACCAAGCATTTCTGACAAAAAGTCAGAATGAGGTTGGAAAATGATCATGTTTTGCAAATATATTACTTTTTTTGTGCAAAAAAAAAAAAAAAAACTTTACTAATGTTATATGTGAACCTCAAGTAACATGTTAAAATAATAATAATTTTAAAAAAGCATGTCATGTCCACTTTAAATGCAAAACCAAATGCAAAAATTAAAAATGTATTTGTGGGCCGAAATTAAGGAAAAACAATCTTCCTACTTTAAAACCCCTGCAATGCAACAACAGTTCATAGTGACCACGTCTGTCAAGCTTCAGAAAGTCAAAATAAAATGACCAAAAAAGAAGTCCATAGGACTCATGTGCTGTATTCCAAGTCTTCTGAAGTCATACAAAAGCTGCCTATAGACAGCTGCCTTCTAAAGCAGTTACGTAAATGAAGTAGAATGACTGATTTGATCCACCACATAAGCAGCAAATCTGTGCGTCATACAAATAGCGTTCCCCATGTGAGACCCAACTCACGGTTGATTTCAGTAGATTTTAAATTTGGCATGTTACTAAGCTAACAAGGTGATTAAAAAGCATAAAAAGAACACATAGCATACACACATGTTGGATACATTTTTAATTAGATTGTTTTTAGCAATGCTTTTTAGGTTTGAATGAATTAGAAGTATATTTTTATTCACTGAGCTTGTTGGAATGTATCATGGGATTGTCATGTATCCTTTGCCGCTTTCTTTGGCCAAAAGAATAGAGCATAATTATACTTCCTACTTTTTGGAGCAGCCTTCGGATTAGGAGTGTGCATTATAATGCTGCTTATGTAGGCCACTCACTAGGTTTAAAAGAGGCAGAATTTGAACTTTACCATAACCATTTTCTAAGCCGAATTTCCCATGCAGTTTTTCAAATACGCAGTTAGGCTGCCAGCCGAGGCGTATGATGCTCTGTGAACCGCAGCGTAGATGTAGATGCACTCATGCAGCAGGTTTTATTGATATTATCAGCTTTTCTAAGAAGTGGTTATGAGTTACACTCATTTTAAAGAACATTCCTGATTACTTGCTCTTCACCTGCTCCTGGAAGTCCACACCTGCTCTGATTGGAACTGTTAGTAAAATGCCGTTAAACAGTTTTGATCTCTGGTATGTGCACCAATTGAACAAAATGTTGTGTTTTTACATTGTACATTGTATCTTTTCACAAATTAAATCATGTAAAATTTCACCTGGAGACTGTGGTGAACATTTTCAAGTTATGACGCAAACTAATCATTCAATAAGGAAGCCCATTTTGTCACAACTTAATTTTCTCATGATCTCAACATAACAAAAGTTGTTTTCTCGAGATCACAACTTAATTTTCTCTCTCTTTTTTTGTTATTTTGACAAAGTTCCCGCTAGAAAACATCTTTTGGAGCCTGGAGCAGCTCATAACGTCACAGGCACAGCATCTTCATCTTCTGTTTATCGCAGCAGGCTTCTCTATATCAAAGAGATGGATTTTATCTCTGTTTTATCTTGCGACTCGCAAGTCTGCTAAACCTGCTCTCTCAGTCATAATCCGGTATCTGTGGAGTAATGATGAGAAAATGACGTTTTCTGAAGCAAAAGGGCTTTCTTTACAACGTATTGAAATTGGGTTCGTACTCAAAGCTTCTGTACAAAAATCATTGTACTATCATCTGGTGGTCAACTAGCAATAAATCTGGAATTTATTATCAACGCTATTATGTCGTTTTCTTCTTTTTTACTAATGTGTTTATAAATAAATACGTAAAAACCAAGTGAAGGCTCCAAGACTTCATATAGTAGTTGAGAAGTTACTGTGTTCTGTTAAAGAATAAAAACAATGTCTGAGAGTAAATTAATAACTGCTTATTAACATCTGGTTTGGAAAATAAATATGCTTGTGGGATGGGCTGTAACATTTTATTAAAATTGGTATGAAATGTGCTTAAGTGACTGTATTGGGTTCAAAAACATAGCTTTGAACCACATACCAAAGCAGTCACGTGATGTTCAGACAAATGAAGCTTAGGATGTCACAGATCACGAAATTATTAAAGAGTCGATATAGTGCTTCAATGTATACAGTGCTTCGATGGCACAAAGCTATTTCAGCTGCCATCAGGGCTTGATTAATGAGATATGTGACGCGCTCCTGCTCCTCTGACATTGCAATACTGAATGACGTCTCTGGAATGATTCTGCAGTGATTTACACAAGTTGTGATCACGAGAAAACAACTTTTATTATGTCGAGATCTCGAGAAAGTTAAATTGTGATCACAAGAAAACAAGACAGAATAAAGGGATAAACTATGGACAAAACGGGCTTCCGTTGTTCAATCTGTGTTTTGAAACAATTATCTGCAACAAACAGTTCAAATATATATATATATATATATATATATATATATATATATACACACATATATACACTTGTGTGTGTGTGTGTGTGCGTGCGTGTCTGTGTGGGTATGTATATATATATATATATATATGTGTGTGTATGTATGAGAAAATGTCGGGTTACAGTAAATAATATATGTGTGTATGTGTGTGTGTTTGTGTGTGTGTGTTTGTGTGTGTGTGTATGCATATATACAGTTGTGCTCAAAAGTTTGCATACCCTTGGAGAATTGGTAATATATGTACCATTTTTAAAGAAAACATGAGTGAACAGGCAAAAACATTTATTTCTTATGGGATTCATATTCAACTGTAGGTTATAACAGAATGGCACAATCATAAAACAAAACATGGCAACAAAGAAAAAAATGAAATGACCCCTGTTCAAAAGTCTGCATACCCTTAGTTCTTAATACTGTGTATTGCCCCCTTTAGCATCAATGACAGCGTGCAGTCTTTTGTAATAGTTGTCTATGAGGCCCCAAATTCTTGCAGGTGGCATAGCTGCCCATTCGTCTTGGCAAAATGCCTCCAGGTCATGCAAGTCTTTGGTCGTCTTGCATGAACCGCACGTTTGAGATCTCCCCAGAGTGGCTCGATGGTATTAAGGTCAGGAGACTGTGATGGCCACTCCAGAACCTTCACCTTTTTCTGCTGTAACCACTGGAGTGTCAACGTGGCCTTGTGCTTAGGGTCATTGTCATGCTGGAAAGTCCAAGAGTGTCCCATACGCAGCTTTCGTGCAGAAGAATGCAAATTGTCTGCCAGTATTTTCTGATAACATGCTGCATTCATTTTGCCATCAATTTTCACAAGATACCCCATGTCTTTAGAGTTCACACACCCCCAAAACATCAGTGAGCCACCACCATGCTTCACAGTGGGGATGGTATTCTTTTCACTATAGGCCTTGTTGACCCCTCTCCAAACATAGCACTTATGGTTGTGACCATAAAGCTCTATTTTGGTCTCGTCATTCCAAATTACAGTGTGCCAGAAGCTGTGAGGCGTGTCAAGGTGTTGTCGGGCATATTGTAACCGGGCTATATTGTGGCATTTGCACAGTAAAGGCTTCTTTCTGGCAACTCGACCATGCAGCTTATTTTTGTTCAAGTATCGTCGTACTGTGCTCCTTGAAACAACCACACCATCTTTTTCCAGAGCAGCCTGTATTTCTCCTGAGGTTACCTGTGGGTTTTTCTTTGTATCCCGAACAATTCTTCTGGCAGTTGTGGCTGAAATCTTTCTTGGTCTACCTGACCTTGGCTTGGTATCAAGAGATCCCCAAATTTTCCATTTCTTAATAAGTGATTGAACAGTACTGACTGGCATTTTCAAGGCTTTGGATTTCTTTTTATATCCTTTTCCATCTTTATAAAGTCCCATTACCTTGTTACGCAGGTCTTTTGACAGTTCTTTTCTGCTCCCCATGACTCAGTATCTAGCCTGCTCAGTGCATCCACGTGAGAGCTAACAAACTCATTGACTATTTATACACAGACACTAATTGCAATTTAAAAAGCCACAGGTGTGGGAAATTAACCTTTAATTGCCATTTAAACCTGTGTGTGTCACCTTGTGTGACTGTAACAAGGCCAAACATTCAAGGGTATGTAAACTTTTGATCAGGGCCATTTGGATGATTTCTGTTATCATTATGATTTAAAAAGGAGCCAAACAACTATGTGATAATAAATGTCTTCATATGATCGCTATCCTTAAATAAAAGACAGTTTTTTTGCATGATCAGTCATATTTTCAAAATCAATGCCAAAATTTCACAATTTCTGCCAGGGTATGCAAACTTTTGAGCACAACTGTATATATATATATATATATATATATATATATATATATGTATGTATGTATACTGTATATATGTTTATATATATATGTGTACACTACCAGTCAAAAGTTTTGAAACACTGAAATGTTTCTCATGATGTTAAAAATCTTTTGATCTGAAGGTGTATGCTTAAATGTTTGAATTTAGTTTTGTAGACAAAAATATAATTGTGCCAACATATTAATTTATTTAATTATAAAACTAAAATGTAATTAAAAAAAAAATAGTTTTTGAAATTGATGACTTGGACCAAATAATAAAGAAAAGCAGCCAATAAGTGCCCAACATAGATGGGAACTCCTTCAATACTGTTTAAAAAGCATCCCAGGGTGATACCTCAAGAAGTTGGTTGAGAGAATGTCAAGAGTACATGTCTGTAAATTCTAGGCAAAGGGTGACTACTTTGAAGATGCTAAAATATAACACAGTTTCACAACATAATTCCCATAGTTCCATTTATGTTATTCCATAGTTTTGATGGCTGTACTATTATTCTAAAATGTGAGAAAAATATTTTTTAAGAATGAGTGTTTCAAAACTTTTGACCGGTATTGTATATATGAGAAAATGGTGGGTTGCAGAAAGGCACTTGCAATGGAAGTGAATGGGTCCAGTCCATAAACATTAAAATACACACCGTTTCAAGACATAATCAGTTGCATGTTTACGTTACGGCGTTTACCAGATTGCTAGGTTTACCGGCATCAAAATTTTAATATTGGATATAAATTTACACATAATATTAATAAGAAAATGTATTAAACTAAAATAAAATGTGTTAAACTAAAATCAGGTTAACACGTAAAAAACGTTATACCTGTTACCATTATACATTAACATGTGTAACATTATATCCAATATCACAACTTTGTTGTCATGATGACATAATGGCAGTAAAACCAGTATCTGGTTTACAGTAAAAACAAACATTATACGTGTAAACATGATTTAAGTCTAAATTTGCTTACTAACCTTATCTGTGGAAACTTATATCCAATATTACAATGTTGTTGCAACAGCAGTAAATCTCAGATTTTTTTCTTACTCTTACTTCTATTGTAAGTGCCTTTCTGTAACCATGATGTTTGCTTCCTCTTTTTTAAATAAACAAGAGACGAGTCAAAATTAATTTTGTGGTAATCAATATTATGCTACAAATGCTGTCGATTGACCTAAATCTGTATTCAACCCGGAACATTCCTTTAATATATCATCCATCCTTTATTTACATGAGAGTTTGATTTAGGATCTTTACACAGTACACTCCAATTAATGCTGTGTTCTGTATCTACATGACTAAGATGTTTTCCTGTTCCTCTCTCAGTGTTTGCCAGTTCCGAGCCTGTGCCAGGATTCCAGGGGGACACGCTACAGTTGGCCTTCATTGACCTCCGACAGGTACATAACTCTTTCAGACATGACTATGCTTGATCCACAGCCCCTGTGAGTGGAGCTGAGGGGCTGGGTGGAGACCATACAGCACGCCACTAATAGATTAACTCTACCTGAACACACTTACCTTCAGGAGGGGAAATCACTTAGTCGCAATGGGTTTTTCTCTTCTTCTTTTGGTTCTGTTTTTTTTTTTTTTTTTTTGTGCTGCTTGGAGTTTGAACTCTTAATCTGGGCCTCAGGTGCTTAAGGTATAAAGCTGAGGTCATCTAGAGGTTTCTTCAAAAGGTATGTCATATAAAGAGAAATAATTAGGGTGTGTTGTTACTAATGCTCAGTTGAAAACTATTTTAATCCCTCTTTTTACAATTTCAGAAGGCCAAATGCAAGTATGCTAAAATCGTCTGTGTAAAACGTTTTCAGGACACTGGAAGCTTTTAATTGGTTTCAATTTGAACTGACATTTTAGAAATCAGGGGCCAGATTCATGAAAATGTTCCTGAGAAAAAAAAATCTGAACGTTCTTAAGATAAATTCTAAGAAGTTTGAATGTTCCTAAGTGCAATTCTTGGAAACTTCCTAAGAAGTTCTCAAATATTTTCTTAAGAACATCTTATTTTTTTTCTTAAGAATAAGATGACAGGCCATTGTCTGATTTCACTAACCTGCTCATGAGGTTGCCTTGTCTAATACAACAAATTCATTGCTTCAGCACTGTTTAATAGAAACGATAAATGTATCTATCTATTTAACTTTTTTTAGCAACTCGCTATAATTTTTTTATGTAAATGATGGATGTTTCTATGGATTCTAAAGATCATGGAGAGAGAGCACTATATTGAATTGACAAGCATAATTGGTCCCCATATTAAGAGTGAAGCCTCAAAACAATACATTTATGTGGTTTGATAGCTGAAAATAAAAATAACATAAAACACAAAACAATCAAAATGTGTTGTGGACGGGGGCCTGGATACCTCAGCGAGTAAAGACACTGACTTCCATACCTGGAGTCGCAAGTTCGAATCCAGGGCGTGCTGAGTGACTCTAGTCAGGCTTCCTAAGCAACCAATTGGCCCAGTTGCTAGGATGGGTAGAGTCACGTTGGGTTAACCTCCTTGTGGTCTGTTTGCCTCCTAAAAGGTACAAGCTGTAAGGGTTCTAATATGTACCCATGTTAAAGGTTACACGGGTGTACCTTTGAGTATACTGCCCCAGTGACAAACCATTGTACCCCTTAAGGTAAAATGTTTGCAAATTTTTTCTGACAGTGAACATGATAGAACACGTCTCATTTGAAACAACCCAGTAAATTTATTAAACATCTTACCTTTAGGGATATAAGACAACTGTAAGGTTATCCTAATTTATTTATTTTTGTATCCCCTTTTCTCCCCAATTTTGGAATGCTCAATTCCCACTACTTACTAGGTCCTCGTGGTGGCGCAGTTACTCACCTTAATCTGGGTGGCGGAGGACAAGTCTCAGTTGCCTCCGCTTCTGAGACCGTCAATCCATGCATCTTATCACGTGGCTTGCTGTGCATGACTCCGCGGAGACTCACAGCATGTGGAGGCTCATGCTACTCTCCGTGATCCACGCACAACTTACCACGCACCCCATTGAGAGCGAGAACCACTAATCGCGACCACGAGGAGGTTACCCCATGTGACTCTTCCCTTCCTAGCAACCGGGCCAATTTGGTTGCTTAGGAGACCAGGCTGGAGTCACTCAGCACACCCTGGATTCGAACTCGCGACTCCAGGTGTGGTAGTCAGTGTCTTTACTCGCTGAGCTGGTTATCATAACTTTAAGATGTTATTTAGAACAATTTTTAAGAACATTTTTTGGAGAATTTGAATTCTTCTTAAGTTTTTTCTAAAGAGCAATCTTAAGAAAAAAGATAAGAACTTTCTTAAGAAATTTTTTCGGGAATACAAAATATTCATACCTTTTTTCTTAATTTAGAAATTAAGAAGAAAATGGTAGTTAAGAAGAATTTTCTTCTTAAGAATGTTTCATGAATTTGGCCTCAGTGGTGTTTGCTGTGGTTATTATCACTATTACTATAGCTCATACTTAAGGTAATTAATTGTCATACACAATATAATTGCAATTGTTGTTGGCATAACATCGTCATGGCAACAAAGTTGTAAAATTTGCTATAACTTTACACAGAAAAGGTTAGTAAGCGATCTTATTACACTAAAATCATATTTACACACATATTGTTTACATCTTGTGACTTGAACTTTTGAAACAGTAAGTATTTTAATGTTCAAAAATTGGCCCTCATTCTCTTCCATTGTAAGTGCCTCAGTGTAACCCAGATTTTTTGCTTTTTTTTATTTTATTTTTTTAAGAAAAGGCAAGTCAATACATTTTGTGGTAATCAACATACTCCACAAATTTTGTTGATTGAGCTCAACTTGAGTTGGACCCAGAATATTACTTCAAATGAATAAACGCACAGTTCTGGGTTTTGCAGCATGCCATGCATCGGTCGGGGCGGCGTCTTTCAGCGTGTCACAACTGCGGCCGCTTGCTGAGATCTCAGCTCGATTACCATTAGAACAACGCTAATTTGTGGCATTGATCCTCGGCTGGTTACTGGAGGATTTGCTGACAGCTTCTTTCAAGTGCACTCAGCGAGCATTGACTCCATTCAGACAAAGGGAGCTCAGAGAGGGTCATAGATAAGGAGAGCAGAGCGCCGGCCCTGCCTAAGATTACCTTCCCATCATAATATGATCCCATCACTCTAATACTGATTAAAAGTTATTTGCTCGTGTCGCTTAAGAAAGACTAAAATGTCTGAGAAGCATGAAATATCTGAGAGCACATTTGAGCAGGCCCAATTAGTTTTTACCTGCATTGGGAAGAACCAACAAAAAATACACTACTAAAATTTGTTAGTAATATGACAGTAGTTCTGCTGTTTTCAAAGTAGTATTGGCTTTTCTAGTAACAAGCTACTTTTTCCAAAATATAGTGGTGTAGGGGGACAAAATGCTACATTGCCATTTTTTGTTGCATTGTATTGCACACAAACCTTTATAGTGAGCCTGATCTCATCAAAATGATTTGACTGTGGTGACATTTTTTGCAGAATTGATAGTTTTTGGGTGAACTATCCCTTCAAGTAAAAGTAAAGATACCTTCATGGAAACTGACTCAAGTAAAAGTTAAAGTAGCTCATGAGAAAAATACTTAAGTAAAAGTGATAAAGCAACTGATATTAAATTTACTCAAGTATCAAAAGTACAATTAAATCACATAAATTACGGCACAGCTAATTAAACCCATAGCAACTTAGTTGAGTGTCGGTGCTGTGCTTGAATCTATATTAAGAGGAGTTAACTCAAGAACTGCTAATTCAGTCCGCGAGTAAATGTACTACTCATCTGGCGCAAAATAGCAATGTAAACTATATGAATTAATGGTGCGTTCACGCCATTAATCATTGTATTTATAAGATAAGCACAAATGAACACCACCATAAAGTTGTAATTACCATTGGGATTTTCTTGGAGCCCCAGTTATCCGAGTTTGGGGCGTGTCAATTAAAGAATCATGGAAATAATCAAGCAAATATAATGCATTTTTAAAACATACTGTAATTCTTTTTTACCTGTGGATTTTGACTGTGTACTTTAGATTGAATGCATTTTTGTACCATTGTTGAAAAATAAAGCTTGCCAAAAAATAACACTTATTTAGCTGGATTATTAGGTGACAGTTTGTGCAATAAAACAACCTTTACTATCGGTATACTGTATGTGGCGGCACAAGAATGATAAAATAAGGTAGATAAAGCATCACTTAAAAGCATGTGAACAGTCTTCATTTTGTTGCATTGGTGCTAAAAAAGTGAGAAAACTTAAAAGGAAAATAAAATTAGGAAATTGCAAAACAGGCCTATTCTTTCCTACAAATCACCTGAAAGCACATTACATCGCAATTGCGACTTCTGACCACGTAAGTACGAACTTCCCAAGAGGACTTGAACGCAGAATAAACCACAACGTCACTGAAATAGTCTTTATACTGTTTATGTGTTAAACGTGGATTTTTTACATGATTAATATGAAGAAGAAAAAAAAAACAGTTCATAACAAATGAGATCCATATTTAGTGACCAGATTAGAGACTTGTGGGTGGGCTCTTTTCTTTTAGCAGTGTTCTAAAATCACAGAGAACAACTAAGCAACAGCATAGCAACAACCCGGCAACCACCCAGAACTGCCTAGCAACTGCATAGCAATGTGCTACAAATACAGAGCACAACAAAGTGACAGCAAAGCAACAACCTGACATCCTCCCAGAACACACTACCAAACACATACATTGTAGCAATGCGCTAAAAAAATAGAGCAGAGCACTTTGGCAACTGTATAGTATGCCCCAGCAACCACCCAGAACACCCTAGTAACCATGCAATAGCAAAAAGCACTTTACAGTTATTCTTCTGTTACTATTGGTTTCAGGTTAAACGAGTTTCACAAATGTTATTGTTTAACATTTTCATGAGCACATACTGTATGGTCATTATATTATACAAATTGTGCCTTGGTTAAACGTAAAAAGCTAACTGCATTGATTGACTTAAAACTTTATATGAACAGGTCTCCTGGAAAGGTCAAAACACATTCAAACTTAGATGAGCGTTTTCTTCTCTTACCCAGTGGAGATGATGCAACACACGTTGTTCGACGCGTGCCTCCTTGTGATTTTGATTCAGATTCTTGATTCGCAAAACAAATCAATCTGATTAATTTTTTAATCTTTTTAACCTATTCAAAGGAATCAAATGTAAAAGATTTGACTCAAATTATAAGGTCATAATGAATGTGAACTTACATCAGAGCTTTCACAAATTCTTGTGCCCTGTGGGAGAAAAGCAGAGGGAATTACAATCAAGTCCACACACTGTGACATCAAGCTGATTCAACTCAACAGCAAACTGCAGTTTAATCAATAAAATGTACCATTTCCGTGCAAAAGTTAAAAATAGCAACAGGTTTTACTTGTCAATGTGTCTGTATTTTTAACTGCTAGACAGAAGCTTGGCATTTTATCATCACATATAATGTGCCATATTGCATGGTTCCTCACACGCTGCCATTTATTAACAGTATGGTAAGGTGAGCATGACCTGACTGTGGCCACAGCAACCCTTTTGTCCCATTTTGCTTAGTAAATACTGAAGTTCAAAGGGCTCTGAGATTTGAGCACTGAGAAAGGCAATACTTTAAAGACCCCATGAAATTAAAAATGGAGTTTAAACATTTGTGCTTGGTGACACATTCACAGTGTTTTCACTATGAATTTGCTGGCAATACATGATTAAGAACCATTGTGAACATCGCAATTAATTGAATGCGCTTTTTATTTACATTCGGTACCTTATACATATAAATGTGTACTATTAAGCTATTAAGTCCTAAAGAACACATCATTAGATTTGTTTTGTGATCCTTCCTTGTCTCACAACTTGTAAAGATGAGAGCATTAAGACAGAGACATTTAAACATTTGTAGTAAATCAAAACAGTGTTAGATTTGATAAATCGATTGTTTGCACCGATTTGTTTTGCAAACATCACCAAAAAATATTCACTGAAGTCCCTGCATTTTTTTATTTTTTATTTTTGCTATTAAAAAATAATTAATATGTATCTTATATGAAGGTATTATATGATAGTATAAATTAAAATAATTCTGTTTAATTCTTCCTTGCGTTCATTTGATGAAAAACGTGTGGAAAGCATGGATTGATTATTTTAAACTAGATTTTTACTGTATTACTTTCATGCATTAAACATTTTGAATCTACTTGCATGGCTACAATGGCTGTTTGAAAAGTAAATAAATAAATATCTAGATACAGTACTGTGCAAAACTATAGGAACATTAGATGTTTCACAAAACAATTTGTCTTAAGATGGTTATATTATATCTTCGCCTTTAGTGTGTCAATAGGCAGGGTTGGGAAGGGTTACTTTTGAAATGTATTCCACTACAGATTACAGAACACATGCTGTAAAATGTAATTTGTAATGTATTCCGTTAGATTACTCAAGGTCAGTAATGTATTCTAAATACTTTGGATTACTTCTTCAGCACTGGGAGATTTTTTCACTTGTTTTGACTATAAAAACTCTGCCAGTACAGTAAGACAACATACACATGTTAAAAATACATTCTCTGATAAACCGAAATATCTTATGCAGTGTTGTTTCTAAAACAAGATAAATCAAATTGATCTTGTTTTAAGGATTTTTAGATATTTTTACAAGAAAACAATACAAAAATTATTATCAAGAATATGATTTTTGCCCTAATATCAAAGGTCTTACTAGAAAGAAGAAATTATGATCTAACGTGAATTTTCTTGATAAAAAATATGATCGTGCCTGGTAACGTGCATGTACAATGGCTAGAAATAGCATTTTATCTTAGCATAACGCTGACAATTTACACAAGGTTTATTTCTATTTCCTCTGCTCCAAACTTACTTCAGACTTACTTCTCTGTCTGCTCGTATGAATGTAACACATCATAAGAAAGTGTTTCACCGCTGTTCAAATGCACTTTGGATCGCATCATTTATATGTATAAATGTTTTCCATCTGAAAGGACTAAATATTAAATGAAACAAATGACAATAAAATGCAAAATAATCTCTTCAATAATCAAAATACTTTTTGAATGTAACTGTGTTCTAATTACCAATGATTTAAATTGTAACTGTAGTGGAATACAGTTACTTATACTTTGTATTTTAAATACGTAATCCCGTTACATGTATTCCGTTACTCCCCAACCCTGTCAATAGGAAATATCAATTGTAGGTTTTCAAACACTTACTTTTGCGAATAGAATAGAACATAAGTAGAACAAGGAGTCCAATAACAGATGTTCATGCTTCTCATCTGTGCCCCTGCATGTTGACATCAGACACACTGAAGATCCATGAAGTTCTCATGCTTGTTTATGTGTTCGTTCCTTTTTGTTTTCAGACGGTTATTTCCTTTTAAAGCCGCTTGTAACCGGCAAAGTTTCAACTCTTGTTTTAGCGCAGTGGTTGAATAACAGGTGAGGGGTGGCGCTTCACTCCTGTCGGGGACACATTCAGGACGGATTAGTGTTTACACCTCAAATGCGATGTGGTCACATGCATTTTTGACTACCTTCGTATGTGATGATCTGATCACAAAACGTTTCAGACTCCGTTTAGGTCAGAAGAGACAGAAGCAATAGATAGAACTGTGACAAGTTCTCCAAGATGCTTGGAACAGCATACAGTATCTGCCAACAGCCTTGAAGAACTGCACAAGTTTACCTAGGAGAATTGGGGATGTTTAGGGTTAGGCATTCACTGTAAAATGTATTGGGCTGGTTTTACTCAATAAATTGAGTATTTTTAGTATTTTGAACTCAACAGTTTCTGTTTGTCATATTAGACTTCACATGTAACCTTAACTAATGCCAACTCGAGGCCATTGTTTTACGTTATAAAGGCAATATTTATCTTGTCGGGACCTACCATTTTAAGTAATATTTGCTTATTTCTTGTAATAAGTAACAGTTTCTTTTTTTTTTCTATCCCCTTTTCTCCCAATTTGGCATGCCCAATTCCCACTACTTAGTTGGTCCTCGTGGTGGCGCGGTTACTCACCTCAATCAGGGTGGCGGAGGACAAGTCTCAGTTGCCTCCGCTTCTGAGACCGTCAATCCGCGCATCTTATCACGTGACTCGCTGTGTTCGGGTCATCTGTGGAGGCTCATGCTACTCTCCACGATCCACGCACAACTTACCATGTGCCCCATTGAGAGTGAGAACCACTTAATCGCGACCACGAGGAGGTTACCCCATGTGACTCTACCATTCCTAGCAATCTGGAGTCACTCAGCACTCCCTGGATTCGAACTCTCGACTCCAGGGGTAGTGGTCAGCGTCAATACTCACTGAGCTAACCAGGCCCCCCAGTAACACAGGTTTTTAAGTTTGTTACACTTGATTTTCAAATGGATTCAAATTTATATTCCAAGGTTCCTAAAATTGCCTAATTATTATAAAAAGTTTTAAAAAATGTGTAGTCAGCAAGTGTCTCAAAACAAATTCAAAATATTTATTCATTTTACAGTGTTAATAATTAAATTACAACATTTCAACAGCGGCAAACTCATAAATGTATTTACAGTTAGTAGTAAGAGACCTTTTAAAAATAATAATAATTATAATAAAACTATAACACCCAGCCCTCCAAATAGTGTCATTTACAAACATGATCTTGTTACCCATGATGCTCCCCAGGCTCTAGGTGTGTTTAGCAGTAAAATTGTCCCGGCTCAGCAGGAGCAGCAAACAGCACTTTATAATGCTCCAAAAACCAGACCTCCTCAATATGAAGCACATAGGAGGTGTGAAGTGCTATTAGCCTACTGAACCCTCCCTCTAACAGCCCACCATAATGAACGAGCCATCCAGGGATAGTCCCCCATTGATTGATATTGATTTGCATACATAGAGGTGAGTGATCTGTCCCTTCTCCAGCAAATTAAGTTCAATGTGTCCAGAAGCCTGCTTTGAACCAGAGATGCAGGGAGTCCACTCACTAGTGCTCTGTGTGGCAGGATTAGCCCCTCTGTGGGTTATTTAGAGGTCACGGAGGGATTTCTCTTCCTTTTGCATTTAAAGTGCATGCTCCCCAACAAGTGCCCTAATAATCCCCACCATCAGATGACCCTACACACTTTTTTAATTTTTTGATTGTCCCACTACTAATATACTGTTAGTTTCTGATTTTCAGGGTTCACACGGTCACAGAAAAGCTAGAAATATCAGGGGAATTTTAAGAATGTGATTTCCAGGCCTGGAAAAGACATGGAAATTAAAGGCATGTTTTTGGTTCGATACAAGTTGAGCTCAATCAACAGCATTTGTGACATAATTTTAATTACCAAAAAAAACTGTAAGATTCTTACCATACAAATTAATGGGGCCAGTTTATAACAATAAAATACTCAGTTTTAAAAGTATAGCCACAAGATGTAAACATTATACATGTAAACATGATTTGAGTGTGATAAAATCTGTTTTACATAATTTTAGTATATCTGTGTAAATTTCTATGCAAAATTACAATTTTGTTGCCATGACGATGTAGCACCATAAATCCTGTAAGCAATTTTATCACACCAAAATCATGTAGAACATATTATATCACACTAAAACCATTTTTGGTGGTAATCAAATTATGTTACAAATGCTCTCTATTGAGCTTAACTTATTAAACCCAAAACATTCCTGTAGTAAAATCTATTATATGAATATTAACAATAATAGAATACTATTTGGGCAATGATATATATTGCAGCTGAGCATAACTAGAAGAATTTTTTTTCTTTAAATAAATAATATTTTAATATATATACAGTACTGTGCAAATGTTTCAGGCACTTGTGAAAAATGTTGTATAGTGAGGATGTCTTCAAAAATAATGACATAAATATTTTTCATTTATCACTTAATGTCATACAAAGTCCAGTAAATATAAAAAAGCTAAATCAATATTCGGTGTGAACACCTTTGTCTTTTAAACAGCACCAATTCTCCTAGGTACACCTGGACACAGTTTTTCTTGGTTGTTGGCAGATAGGATGTACCAAGCTTCTTGGAGAATTCGCCACAGTTCTTCTATCTATTTCGGCTGTCTCAATTGCTTCTGTCTCTTTATGTAATCTCAGACTGACACGATGTTCAGAGGGGGCTTTTTGGGGGCCATGACATCTGTTACAGAGCTCCCTGTTCTTCTGTTCTAATCTTTTCTATTTTCAAAAGTAATGTTTGGGAGTCTAACATTTATATTCCTATTGACACACTAAATCTGAAGGTATAAATAACCATCTTAAGACAAATGCTCTTGTGAAACATCTTATGTGCCTAAGAATTTTGACCAGTACTGTAGATACAGTGCATTCAGAAAGTATTCAGACCCCCTTCATTTTTTTCACATTTTGTTGTTGCAGCCTTATGGTAAAATGCTTTAAATGATTTTTTTTTCACATCAATCTACACTCGATATCTCATAATGACAAAGAAAGAAATAGATTTATGATAACTTTGCAAATTTATAAAAAACAAAACTGAAATATCACATTGACATAAGTATTCAGACCCTTTGCTATGACTAGTGGTCGACCGATATATCGCATATATCTGACTTTTTTCATTATCGGCATCGGCCAATAAATGTTCCTGTTTTGCAGATTTTTTTTTTCTTGAGGGTGCTGAAAATCACCTGCTTGCATGTGAAGCGACTGAGACATGTAAATGACCAGTCAAGGTTCGTTTTGTTGTTATGTGCATCTTGTTACTACAATAATAGACCGGTGTGCAACACAGTGTCATTTAAACGGTCCGCATATTATATGCATTTGAGCTCATAATGTTAACGTGCTCACCTGTTTCATTCTCCCTTTCTCTCGTCAACAGTTCCCTGTAACTTTTAACTGTCTTGTCTAATGATAAAAAGGCAAATATCAATAAAACTAATATCATATATGCCTTCTGCTATTATGCACATAACTCGTTTAAACAGATATAATAAACCAACCTCACGAAAATCCAGCATTTTCTTCCCATCGAGCGCTCATCTAATATCTTCCTCTGAAGTGCATATTCTATATCAAAACTTCAGGATCAGGATCAAAAGTTCCTCTGATTCACCAATCATGATGGTCAGTTGTCACAATCCATGCAGGCGATCCAGGCTGTTTAAACTGTCAGGAGATTGCTGCTGCTCGCTGGATCTGCACGAACATGTGAGTGCAACCAAAGTCTTTCTAGCAAGTCAGTTCACTATTGGTCATGTTTGGAATGATCTCGGGAGGCTATTTCCAGTCATGACAGAGTAGCTCCTATCTACTTGAATGGGGAAAGACCGAAATCTCCAAAATGGTTGGTCAAGATTATGATCAAAGTACATATTTCAAATCAGCAGTAAAATCTGACAACACTGGTATCATAAATGTTGCTTCTATACCTCAAATTACGCTAACAAAATGCAATTTTCTCAGCTTTTATAGCTAATGCACATGCGAGTTGATTGACAGGTGATGTCTGTATCTAAAAGGTGATTGGCTCTTTTACCTGTAAGGTGGAAATTCCTATCTACATCAGTTGACCGTTGGTTGCAGTTGGGCATTCTAATTTCTCCCATTCATTTTAATAGAAGTGGCCCATCTCTGCTAAATAGCCTCTGGTGCAACTTCAAGGTAAAAGCGCTTCTCGTGTGCTATAACTAAATGTCTTATTCACTGTGCACTGTATGTACAATTGGTTTGATCCAGTGTTTTTTGAGTAAATGCGATTGCTAACATGGACATGCCATCCATGGTTGCTGGACTAATGTGTGTGCTGTTATTTCCTTTTTCCTAATATATAACAATTTCTTCATGTGCTAAAATTTGATGCCTAACAGAAATCAGAAGAAACTGCTATCTACCATTTAAAATAGAGTATTATTTTTTAGATTCTTTTTTTTTTTTTACAAAGTTTTGTGTGAAATTGAGTAAATCTAGTGCTACATAAGCGTTTATTATTTTTTGTTAAATTGTGTGATATATCGGACTATCGGACGCACTGCTCTCTTGAAATCAGCATCGGCCATTAAAAAACCCATATCGGTCGACCACTAGCTATTACACTTGAAATTTAGCTCAGGTGCATCCCATTTCTCTGGATCATCTTAGAGATGTTTCTACACTTTGATTGGAGTCCACCTGTGGCAAATTCAATTGATTGTACATGATCTGGAAAGGCACATATTGGTCTATATAAGGTCTTACCGCTGAAAATGCATATCAGAGCAAAAACCAAGCTATGAGGTCAAAGGAACTGCCTGCAGAGCTCAGAGACAGGATTGTGTAGTGGCACAGATCTGGGGAAGGCTACAAAAACATTTCGGCTGCATTGAATGTTCCCAAGAGCACAGTGGCCTCCATTATTCTTAAATGGAATAAGTTTGGAACAACCAGGACTCTTACTAGAGCTGGCCACCCAGCCAAACTGAGCAATCGGGGGAGAAGGGCCTTTGTAAGAGAGGTGACCAAGAACCCGATGGTCACTCTGGTTGAGCTCCAGAGATCATGTGTGGAGATGGGAGAAACTTGCAGAAGGACAACCATCACTGCAAAACTCCACCGATCTGGGCTTTATGGCAGAGTGGCTAGATGGAAGCCTCTCCTCAGTGCAAGACACATGAAAACCTACTTGGAATTTGCAAAAAAAAAGCACCTAAAGTACTCTGACTGTGAGAAACAAGGTTCTCTTGTCTGATGAAATGAAGATTAAACTGTTTGGCCTCAATTCTAAGTGTCATGTCTGGAGGAAACCAGACACCGCTCATCACCTGCACAATACCATCCCAGCAGTGAAGCATGGTGGAGGTAGCATCATGCTGTGGGATGTTTTTCAGCATCAGGGACTAGGGGACTGGTCAGGGTTGAAGGAAAGCTGAACACAGCAAAATACAGAGATATCCTTAATGAAAACCTGATTCAGAGTGCTCAGGATCTCAGACTGGGATGAAGGTTCACCTACAACAGGACAATAACCCTAAGCACACAGCCAAGACAACGCAAGAGTGGCTTAGGGACAACTCTGTGAATGTCCTTGAGTGGCCCAGCCAGAGCCCGGACTTAAACCCAATCGAACATCTCTGGAGAGACCTGAAAATGGCTCTGCAGAGAAGAATGTCAGATAATCCCCAAATCCAGGTGTGCAAAGCTTGTCGCATCATACCCAAAAAGACTCGCTGCAAAAGGTGCTTCAACTAAGTACTGAGTTAAGGGTCTGAATACTTATGTCAATGTGATATTTCAGTTTTTTCTTTTTAATAAATTTGCAAAGTTATCAAAAATCTGTTTTTTGCTTTGTCATTATGGGGTATGGAGTGTAGTGTAGTGATGTGAAAAAAAATTAAAGTATTTTAGCATAAGGCTGCAACATAACAAAATGTGAAAAAAATGAAGGGGTCTGAATACTTTCTGAATGCACTATACTTTTCTGCAAAACAAAATTACATTTTCAGTGGCCAGAAAATTTATTTACTGAGTTTTAAGGCCTGTTTTATTTGGTTTGCTAAAACTTCCTGTGTTGAAACTTGTGTTAATTTTTCTTGGTTTTCTTCATCATTAATTATGTGGAACATTTATTTCTGGTGTTAAAGCTTCTAGATCTGTTCATGGTGTGGGATTGGTCCACATATCTGGCAGACTACGGACAGCCCACCTCAAAATACCTGCGTGTGAACCCCTCTACCGCTCTTGCACTTTTGGAGAAGTGAGTATTTCTACCCTTTCCATAATAACAATGGTGGTTGTATAGTCTTTTTTCCGTCACTTGAGTGTACACATTGTGTGCATGTGTTCCTGGCACCTGGAAATGTCGTGAACATTCACACATCAATGAACAGAAGATGCAGTGATTTGATAGAGCTCTGCCTTGACCTTTAAACCTAATATAATCTTCCCCTTTGTCTTTTTTTTTTTTTTACTAACTAACGCCAGAGTCAACAGAGGGTACGTAGACAGATCCAACATGGTTTTCTCTTTCTGTCTTCACTGTAATGTAATTTTCTGCATGAATAGAAAGTTATTAAATATTGTCTTTTGTTTCGTCATTAATTCATCCCACACCCATTGTAGCATGCATAGTATTGGTATGACATGGCTGAATGAAATTTTGGTCAGAGTTGGCTGGGCATCACCAACTACGTCATGATACAAATCATATATCAATGATTTATTCATTTCAATATCGTGAGAAATAGATTTGCATTGGCACAGCCTTAGTCTTAGACACTCAGCCTGTCATTCTCATCTGTTTTGTGAACTGCACTGTAAAAAAAGAATTGCAAACAAAATCAAGGCAACATGATGCAGTAAGACTTCTGAGTTTTCTTAACAACTGTTTAATAATTGTCCTCAATAACATGTTGAGTCAATGTAAAAAAAATTGTTCACTAAATGCAAATAATTTTGTTAAGAGAACTACTAATTTCTTGTTTAGCCAACTATCAATTCGCAATACAAGAATTTTCATTTTGTCACCATTTCAATTACTTTTACATGAAGTAAACTGCAATCTTTGCCTCTGAAGAGAGGTAAGTCTTGAAAGGCAAGGCAGTTCGTACTATTGTTTGACATAGACATAATAGACCTTAAACACAAGCCTCAATAATGATGACAATCAACAAACCTCATTAAAGGAATATTCCGGGTTCAATACAAGTTAAGTTCAATCGACAGCATTTGTGGCATAATGTTGATTACCACAAAAAAATAATTTCGACTCGTCCCTCCTTTTCTTTAAAAAAAATCATAAATCTGGGTTACAGTGAGTCACTTACAATGGAAGTGAATGTGGCCAATTTTTGATTGTTAAATTACTCTATATTATATTAATATATTTCGATATTTGATTTTATGGAAAATTTTGTTAAAGGAATATTCCTGGTTCAGTACAAGTTAAGCTCAATTAACATAATTTGTGGCATAACGTTGATTTCCACAAAAAATAATATAGTATTAAAGTAAGGCGCTTTCAGTGGAAGCCAGTGCATAAACATTAAAATACATACTGTTTCAAAAATATAGCCACAAGATATACATAATATGCATAGTGTGATAAAATCACTTACTAACCTTTTTCTGTGTAAAGTTACGGCCAATTTTACAACTTCGTTGCCATGACGATGTAATGTTATCAAACCCTAAAAATGAATGTAAAAATGAAGATTTAAACAACTTTACACCTCAAATAATACATGAGATTTAACAGAAGAATCATTATGCCACAAATGCTGTCGATTGAGCTTCACTTGTATCAAACCCAGAAGTTAAGCTCCGAACATCACCACACAACACTTTGACTAACAGTGGCAACAACAAAAAACAGCATAAATAAATAAACGCACTGCATAATCAATTCATGTTGCAATGCATGCGGAGAACTCGCAAATCAGCAACATTGTTTAAAAAATCTCTGTTAGGCTAGCTGGGACAACATTTTGGGGAATATTGTTGGTCTAACGTGTTTTTATGTAGATGCAAAGTAATTCACATTTCATAGTATCTATGACTCAAAAAACCCCATAAGCTGGATAAAATGCAAGTTCATTTTTTACAGTGTGTGTACGTTTAACTGGCAGATGAAACAACATGGTCGTAGATCTGTCTACTATATATATGTGTGCAAAACACCTGCTATAGATACTGTAATATTGTCCTCTTATTTTTATTCTCCAGGATGAAAGACACAAGTAAAAAGAACAACATCTTCTCCCAGTTCAGGAAGAACGACCGTGACCGGCAGAAACTGATCGAGACTGTGGTGAAGCAGTTGAGAAGTCTGGTCAATGGCATGTCACAACACTCCTAGAGTCCTTCACATTCGCTCCAAACACTGGCCTGGCTTTAAAGAGATAGTTCTCCCAAAATGCAAATTCAGGTTTAGAACAACAAGATGACAGAAGTTTCATTTTTGGGTGAACTTTCTCTTTAACAATGTAACCTATACTTTTTTCACATTTTTGCTTAGGTTCTTTTTCCTAAATTCAATAACTCGCTATAAAATAACAATTCTCGAGCTATTCAGAGTACTGTGGTATATTTTGACAAATGTATTCTTCGTGTCTTTTGCCAAAATATTCACCACTTTAGGATTATAATGTAAATAATAAGGGATAAAAAAAAATGAAGAGAAGTTATGCAGTAATTTTTTGTAATGTATTTTTAAAGGTTGAGAATTATGTTTTGTACATTGTGAAAGTGCATCGATTCTAACACTACACTTGAGAGAGCAGAGGTGTGTATGTGACTGGTGACATGTCCAAATATGATACTGGTGGTCATATTGCTACCTGTATGAAATTCTCTGTAGTGTAATATGATTTTTAATTGTAAATGTTTAAAAAAAATATTTAACACCTCTATGGAATCATGCTTCCCATTGGTCGGCCTTGGTTCAAATTCGACTCAAATAAGGTAACTTATACGTTTGCATGACAATGCTTTTTTTTTTTATTTCATACTTTGCTGAAACGTATGGGCATACACAGCACTTCTTATGTGAAAGAATCTAAAATTGTCAGTTACATTTCACTGAATTATGTACAAAATGCACCACAGAATTATATTTAATTTTTGTGTTCTCAGGGTGAAATGAGAGCTTTTGGTTCAGATGCTTTAGAATCTCATTTTAATAACTAAATAAGCAATAATTGGTCCTGTTGCAGACTCAAAGTTGAATTGAAGAATTCAAGATTAATTTCATTATTCATTGTTTTTTTTTGTTTTTTTACTTTCAACAGGCATATTGCACTGAAAATTATTTAAGTTTGCCTTTAAACAAGCAACTATGTGCTTATGTATTTAAAATATCATTGTATATACCACAATATTTTGTTAAAATGGGGGAAAAAATGGAATGTAGAGATCTGTTCCCTAAGCAGAACTAAACTTGTATTACATTTGTCTTTACTGTAAGGGTGTTTTCCATATTTCTGTTTTCCTGTAACAACACTAATATAGAATACACTTTAAAATAACTCTCAAAATGTGAAAAACTTTCTTAACAGATCAGTAGTTGATGTACCTTAAAATGTGGATTACAAGGAATGAAAGTTTCACAACGTTTCAGCTACTTGAATGTTTATTATCAATTGATCTGCTAAGCATTATACATATAATGTAATAAAGTTTGTTAATATTATTAAAGAAAGTTATTATAAAGTGTTACCCTGATATTCAACATTTCGATGAGTCCACCAGAATCAGAATTTCCCAAAATCTCTCTCCGGCATTACCTGGAGTTACGCAAACCCCATTGTTTTCCCCTCATTTTTATTTGTGTGCTTTAATAAAATATTATCATGGAAATACATGATGAATTGTTTTTGATTTTTCATAATCTTGACAATACCTTTAGTGTTATAGCTCCTTACGGCTTTGAAGTATTCAGTAAAATATACAGAGTGAACCTCCGCAGTTTTAATTTAGATTCATTTCTTTTTTTTTTTCTTTTTTCTTTTTTTTCCTCAATTTGGAATGCCCAATTCCCAGTGAGCTCTAGGTCCTCGTGGTTGCGTAGTGACTCGCCTCAATCCAGGTGGCGGAGGATGAATCTCAGTTGCCTCTGCGTCTGAGACCGTCAATTCGCACATCTTATCTTGTGGCTTGTTGAGTGCGTTACCGCGGAGACAGTGCATGTGGAGGCTTCACGCTATTCTCCGTGGCAATCACGCACAACTCACCACATGCCCCACCGAGAGCAAGAACCACATTATAGCGACCACGAGGAGGTTAACCCAACGTGACTCAACCCTCCCTAGCAATCTGAGCCAATTTGGTTGCTTAGGAGCCCTGGCTGTAGTCATTCAGCACGCCCTGGATTCGAACTAGCGACTCCAGGGGTGGTAGTCAGCGTCAATACTCGCTGAGCTACCCAGGCCCCTATTTAGATTCATTTCTTTAATAAAATGTAAAAACCTTTCAAATATAAAGGGTTTATAGGCCACCCTCCCTTGCTCAGCTGGTGTGGCATTAAAATTATAATTACTGCCCAAAATTTGGACGTACTTGACTGAAATTTTTGAAATTTAAACACATTATCTTAAAAACCTTTTTATTCTAAAGGCTTTTGCTTAAATGCTTAAAATTAGTTTTGGAGGCAAATATAGTTTGTGCCAAGAGATTTTCTGGTGATAAAGGTTTATACAGTAAAAGGGTTCATTTACTAACTAATTTACAAATGCATTATACAATTTTTGCGGTTATAACAACATTAATAAAAATGGCGACTGTCATGCAATACTTTCACAAATATTGAGCCATTTTACCTCACACGTTATAATAAAAAATAACACTTGTTCCATAGTAGTAACCAATGAAAATGTACCATAATGCAAAATTGACAGATGTGAAGCATTTATTACGGAGTTGCTAACATTAGAAACCTATAAAGTTCAGTATGGTTTAATGGTCATCAGACTTTATTATATGATATACAGTATGCTGTGAATGTTTTTGCGTTGGACTTTAGGTAACCAGGACTAGGTAAGTTGGAACACCACTCATACTAGATGTAGACGGATATATCGACTTTACCGATTAATCGCTGCCGATAGTTGTTTTTTGGAACAATCCTTATCTGCAAAAATCTATGTGCCGATAGTTGCCAGTAGTTTTAATCTAGTGAATGTAGGCTATAGAAAGCTTCATTTGGTAAATACTTAAATATAGAGGATTGTAACGGAGCCAAGTCTCCGTCATTTCAAAATAAGTACGTGTATTCTGGGCTTGTTGTAGTTGAAAGACCCACATTATGCACTAAATCTTATTCATTTATTTTTTGTTATTATTGGGATTTTGGTGGCACAGTAAATTGCAGGGATTTTATTAATTTTGGACTCTTGTAGCCTCTGTGGCTGTGCCCATCATAGTAAGGAAAGACTTAGAATTTTTTTAACGTTCTATAAATTCTATAAACCTATTTTAAAAATTATCGGCCATTTAATTGGTTATCTGCCCTTTCCACCACATTAGTTATCGGTATCTGCAAAATCCACTATCGGTCGACCTCTAACTCATACTGTTCTTTTGACATAAACGTGACAAGGAAAGTGACAACACAAGTGAGTCGAGACATTACAGAAATTAATTTAAATAAAGCGGACTGTAGCAAAGTGACTTAATCTATGACTTTTAAATTATAAAATATTTTTTGCTGCATTGTGACAAATTATGAATTAGGGCACTTGATGTTTTTGAAATTATAATTAAGTGTATACTGTATATTAAGTGTTTATAACAAATGAAAAAATAATCACTATCTGGCAATTATTGCATGAAAGTGGTCCATTTTTTGCATGTTGTGATAACAGCATATAAATAATTTATGATGCATTTGTAAATGATTTCTTAGTCATTAATGAACCCCTTTATAAACTCTTAACAAAGGTAACACAGTAAATGAAGTGTTGCCAAATCTCTTTAAACCCTTTTTTTTATTATTATTATTTTTATGGAATTGTTGAGTGCATAGTGAAGTATAAGCAGCCAACAATTGTCGGGAACATCTTCAATGCTGTTTCAAAAGCATCTCAGGATGCATCTCACGAAGTTGGTGGAGATAATGAATAGAGCTCAAATCGTCACTACATAATTCCCATATTTCAATTTGTGTAATTTCATAGTTTTGATGACTTTACTATTATTACAAAATGTGGAAAATAGTGATAAAGAATAAGCAGGTGTGTCCAAACGTTTGGCACTTTTTGTAGTGTATCAAATGAGATTATACGAATTCTTTCTGTATTAATTTATGAAATTGCACTTTAAGCAATAGTACCTCACTCTGCAAAACCTGTGAGATATGAAAACTTTAATAAATCTTCATTTAAAGTAACATTCATCTTTGTGGTAAACAGATGAGGCCAGTATGATATTTCTAAACTCCATAAGCTTCAATAGTGTTCATGTATACCAGTTGGAGTGCTCTCATTAGTAGGATGTGTTGGCATTCATTCAAGCCCCTTCATTCAATATACTTTCTACATCATCACTGAAGGTGGACCATAAACACCCCCAATATTTATATCAAGCAGCTTTATGAAGCGGCACCAAAGGTGCCCCAGCCCTCGATCAAAGGGTAACCCCTCAATTTATTTATTCATCATTTTAAAGAATTAAACTTGGGAGAAAATGTTGTTATACCCAGCGTATAATTAAAGATCTTTTTTCTCTGGTGCATTGATCCATTACTAAACCAACAGCATCTTGATTTGCACTGATCTCTGCTGCTTTTGCATGAGCACCAAAGATGAGCTGTTTGGACATGGGGAATATATCCGAGCTGGCGATAACGGGGGGCTTCTGTGCTGTCCTTGTTGCTGCTGATGGCGGTGTTCTGGCAGCTCTGGTCCATCACATGGGACAGAGAGAGCAGTCTGCCCCTCTGCAAGGGCTCTATGGGGTGGTCTTTCATTGGCGAAATGCTGCTCTGGCTGTTACAGGTACATTTCTCACACCCTGACACCTCTTCTTAGTAGCCTACATCAGAAAATTATATTTTTGTAAGCTGTGGCTTGAGGTAAAAAAAACCTTTAAGGGTGTTTCTTCAACTTTGGGCACTTTTAGCACTGTGGATTTCTAGAAAGTAAAGTCTCGTGAAAAACATTTTTCACATACTTGCATTTTCTTTTTTGTACATGTACATGCATCACAGGAGGTTTACATCATTTTTGTCATTATGAAAATTCCCACCATATTATCATTTCCAGCACATCTCCGTGGTGGAAATGGCAGTGAAATTTCTTTGTCTTGCTCAAGCTTTTTTTATATTTCATAACATTTCATGTATCCTAAAGACACAATTATATAGCTTGATTTGGAAATGACACCCAATAATGCTGTGAGCAGAATATACCTTAATTTGTTTTTGTTTTCTTCAAACATCACTTGTCTTATTTTTAATCTACGGCATGCTCTTCACTGATGCTTTTCGACTTGTCGACTTGGTTAACAAGTACACTAACTTTTGAAAAAAAACAATTTTTTTTTTTAATATTTAAAATAATTAGGCCTAAAAGAAATCACTTTCACAATATAAATACTGAAATGGTTTGTTTATTTCACTCTTTGTTTAGATGATCATAGTTTTAAATGTGTAATCATTTGTTTATTTATAATGGATATTCATAGTTTAATATTGAAAGTCGGAGATTAACAGTAAAATCTATACATAAAAGGCATTTAAAAAGTACCAAAAATAAATGATAAAGGCCTGGTAAAAAGTTCTCAAGTCAGTTTTAATGTGACCTTCATAAAAATAAAAATAAAAACCTTGAAATCTGTTCGTTTTAATAAAAATCAACCCCTAACACTTGAAATTGCTCAAAATTGGAAAAACACCCTTTAGGTATGGTGAGTAGTTCAGTTGAAATGAATGAAAATAAGAAAAATTGCAGTTTCTTTCTATCTCTTTGGAAGGGATCCAGCTTTCATATGTCCAGGAGGGTCAAGTATGGAAATGCAGAGGTGCAAAAACCATATACAGTGGTGTGAAAAAGTGTTTGCCCCCTTCCTGATTTCTTATTTTTTTGCATGTTTGTCACACTTAAATGTTTCAGATTCAAACAAGTTTAAATATTAGTCAAAGATAACACAAGTAAACACAAAATGCAGTTTTTAAATGAAGGTTTTTATTATTAAGGGAAAACAAAATCCAAACCTACATGGCCCTGTGTGAAAAAGTGTTTGCCCCACCTGTTAAAACATAACTTAACTGTGGTTTATCACACCTGAGTTCAATTTCTCTAGCCACACCCAGGCCTGATTACTGCCACACCTGTTCTCAATCAAGAAATCACTTAAATAGGACCTGCCTGACAAAGTGAAGTAGACCAAAAGATCTTCAAAAGCTAGACATCATGCCGAGATCCAAAGAAATTCAGGAACAAATGAGAAAGAAAGTAATTGAGATCTATCAGTCTGGAAAAGGTTATAAAGCCATTTCTAAAGCTTTGGGACTCCAGAGAACCACAGTGAGAGCCATTATCCACAAATGGCGAAAACATGGAACAGTGGTGAACCTTCCCAGGAGTGGCCGGCTGACCAAAATTACCCAAAGAGCGCAGCGACGACTCATCCAAGAGGTCACAAAAGACCCCACAACAACATCCAAAGAACTGCAGGCCTCACTTGCCTCAGTTAAGGTCAGTGTTCATGACTCCACCATAAGAAAGAGACTGGGCAAAAATGGCCTGCATGGCAGAGTTCCAAGACGAAAACCACTGCTGAGCAAAAAGAACATTAAGGCTCGTCTCATTTTTGCCAGAAAACATCTTGATGATCCCCAAGACTTTTGGGAAAATACTCTGTGGACTGACGAGACAAAAGTTGAACTTTTTGGAAGGTATGTGTCCCATTACATCTGGCGTAAAAGTAACACCACATTTCAGAAAAATAACATACCAACAGTAAAATATGGAGGTGGTAGTGTGATAGTCTGGGGCTGTTTTGCTGCTTCAGGACCTGGAAGACTTGCTGTGATAAATGGAACCATGAATTCTGCTGCCTACCAAAAAATCCTGAAGGAGAATGTCCGGCCATCTGTTCGTGACCTCAAGCTGAAGCGAACTTGGGTTCTGCAGCAGGACAATGATCCAAAACACACCAGCAAGTCCACCTCTGAATGGCTGAAGAAAAACAAAATGAAGACTTTGGAGTGGCCTAGTCAAAGTCCTGACCTGAATCCTATTGAGATGCTGTGGCATGACCTTAAAAAGGCAGTTCATGCTCGAAAACCCTCCAATGTGGTTGAATTACAACAATTCTGCAAAGATGAGTGGGCCAAAATTCCTCCACAGCGCTGTAAAAGACTCATTGCAAGTTATCGCAAACGCTTGATTGCAGTTGTTGCTGCTAAGGGTGGCCCAACCAGTTATTAGGTTTAGGGGGCAATCACTTTTTCACACAGGGCCATGTAGGTTTGGATTTTGTTTTCCCTTAATAATAACAACCTTCATTTAAAAACTGCATTTTGTGTTTACTTGTGTTATCTTTGACTAATATTTAAACTTGTTTGATGATCTGAAACATTTAAGTGTGACAAACATGCAAAAAAATAAGAATTCAGGAAGGGGGCAAACACGTTTTCACACCACTGTATGCAATGAGTCCAACGCATAGGGGCGCCATATTAAGGGGAGCACCGGTGGCACAATGCGTTAAAGGGGGACTCAACTCCAAACCCGCTTCCCTGGGGCCAAACACGCAGGTCAACTTCTTGGGCGACCTTCACAAGAAAAAAAACACAAAGTAAGACACACAATGGCATTTCATCACAATTACAGATTGTTCAAATTTATGAGAGCAAATCAGGATGGCAAAGAACAGTCCAAGATCATTATAAAAACTTTTACTGTGGAAATGCTGGTCAGCACAGAATGGAAAATGGCAACTAACACGATCCTAAAGATGCAAACAGTGCCAGTAGTCATCGTCAAACTGCTTTATATATATGAACATGTTTGTACAGAACTTTAATACAAATTATAATAGCTGATTTACTCAGATATTATTTTGCTAAATAGCGCATGATAGATACATTTCTATCAGTGTCAGGAAATAAGGGGGGTTTGGGACAAAAATGCCACCAAAATTGACAAAAATGCCCCAGAAATTCAAAATGTTTTTTTCTGTTTTCTTTTATAGCATCTGATATAGTTCTTAATATTCCATTCTAAGCCTAGTTATACACATTATCACATAAAATATGATTTGATGTTGATTTAATTTTATCAGTAGGTGGTTATGCATTCTAAGTCTGATTATTTAGATTGAGAACATATGTTATCAAATTGATTAAAATATTTGTATAAAAGGATAACAGTTTATTTTTATATGTTCAGAAAAAAAGTGCCATCATAAACAAAAATTATTTTTTTTAGCCACCATAACATAATTGAGGTATAACAATAAGTCTTCTCAGGTCTGTGGTTTAAGCTGTAACATGTAAGCAGGTTGACTTTTTTAGAAATGGAAATCGTATTGGTAATACTACAATGAAAGGAATAGTTCTTTACTGAAATCATCCTCCAGGAAGTGACATCATTGTGGTGGGAAAACAGCACAAATATAAATAAGTATAAGCAATGGATTTTGATAAAATTACAGAAATAATGTTATAATATCAAAATTTCAAAAGACAGAGATTTAGATTTCAAAATATGAAATGTTAAAATTTCTAAATGAACTTCAAGTTGGCACCCTCAAGTGAACAAACTCTCAATCTCTCACTGAGCAATGGCTAACTTTAGCCTTACTCTTCCATCCTGTTCATTTTTGCCATTGTGTAAATAAGTTATAATTAATAACGTTTAAGTGTCTTAAAGGGTTAGTTCACCCAAAAATGAAAATTCTCTCATCATTTACTCTCCCCATGCCATCCCAGATGTCTATGATTTTTTTTCTTCTGCAGAACACAAATTAAGATTTTTAGAAGAATATCTCAGCTCTGCTGGCCACCATTCACTTGCACTGAATGGACTAACAGAGCTGAAATGTTTTCTAAAAATCTTTATTTGTGCTCTGCTGAAGAAAGTCATTCACAGCTGGGATGGCATGAGGATGAGTAATTGATGAGAGAACTTTCCTTTTAGTTTGAACTACTCCTTCAAGCTTGACCAGAGCATATTTCTAAAAGCCTGGTAAAGGCTACCATTTTATTGAAATACATCCTTATGTCAAAACACGAACATATTGATTTTTTATGTTAAAGTGTTCAAAGGTGGAATAAAGCATTTATATAGGCTATTGAAATCATTTTATTTTGTTTGACAAGGCAAGGGTGAATTTAATAGCAGCAACATCTCTTAAATGCAAATAAAACACAGAATGAGACTCAGAAGACGAGATTATTTCAAAAAGTCTGTAGTGTGACCCTTTAATGAACTGTTCGGCTGTGCTCTCATGACTCCCTCCCATGGTGCTCGCAGTTCAAACTGCGTTCGCGGGTCTATATGTCATGTAAACTTCTAAATCAAAGACAAATTCACTGCCTATATTCGTGCCATGTGTCACAAATGTGAATCATGTTATGCAAGTAAACAACAACACTAACAGATTTAGTATGCCGGGTTGCAAAATGCACACGTTTTAATGAATGTCGTTTGAATAAACAGCTGACCAATGGTTATATAAGCTGTTTTCTAGATTGTATAGTCATTTAGCTAAAATCATTCATTTTCACCTGTTTCGATTATTTTTAAAACAGCTTCTTAAATAGCTAGCTAAATATAGGCTTTTCTCCGCATTTGAGAGTGAAACTGATAAAAGCGATGAACTAAATGCAAGAGTCCAATTAAAACTCTTCTCACACCAGTGAAAAGGCTGTTTATCTCTTGGCCCAATTAGAATATTACTGTAAGTGGCTTTAATGATGCCCTTGATTTGATTTCTGAGATGGACAGCGTGGATAATTACTGCTGCTCGTTATTTGACGGACAGTGAACTTGGTGAACTTAGAGTTCACAGAGATGTCAGGGTCCACGCTGCAGGGTCACCAGTGGGTCATCTGCGCTTGAGAACGACCATTAGCCTTTTTCACACTTCCGCGTTTGTCGCTTCCGAGGGTGACCTCGCAGAGTAAACTTACTTCAGGTGTTGTGTCGAAGTCTGTTACCCCTATGTTTCCCCAGTTAGTGTTCCCTGTATCACCGTTAAACATTAAACATAGGGGGTACAGACTTTGACAAAGGGGGAACATAGGGGGAACAGACTTCGACAAAGGGGAAACATAGGGGGAACAGACTTCGACAAAGGGGAAATATAGGGGGAACAGACTTCGGCAAAGGGGAAACATAGGGGGAACAGACTTCGACAAAGGGGAAATATAGGGGGAACAAACTTCAACAAAGGGGAAACATAGGGGGAACAGACTTCGACAAAGGGGAAATATAGGGGGAACAGACTTCGACAAAGGGGGAATCATAGGTGGAACAGACTTCGGCAAAGGGGAAACATAGGGGGAACAGACTTCGACAAAGGGGAAACATAGGGGGAACAGACTTCGACAAAGGGGGAATCATAGGTGGAACAGACTTCGGCAAAGGGGAAACATAGGGGGAACAGACTTCGACAAAGGGGAAATATAGGGGAACAGATTTCGACAAAGGGGAAACATAGGGGGAACAGACTTCTACACAACCCCCTATGTTTCCCCGGTAAGTGTTCCCCGTATTGCCGTTAAACATTAAATATAGGGGGTAACAGACTTCGACACTAACCTAAGGGGAAACATAGGGGGAACAGACTTTGACAGCAACATTAAAAATTAAACATAGGGGGAACAGACTGACAGACAACTAGTGAATTTTCTGTCATCATTCTCCCGTGTCTGTTTGGGTCGGCTCTGCATTGTCATAAGTAAAACCAGCCTGTTGTCTTCAGAAAAAATCTTAATATGCAGCTCTTCTCCCTCACACACCTGTATAGCTCCAGAATAAGAAGCAGGTGTAACGGGAGCCAGCTGATAGATAGCTGTGCGATGTGTATAAACCTCACTCTCCTGACCTCAAGAGGTACACTAGCGACTGATGCTAGAGGCTGTAGCCTTTAGCCTCCTTGTTAGCGCACCCACCTCCCATGCTGGAGACGCTGGTTCGAGTCCCGTATGGAGCAGGTAGAACAGGAGCGTCACACAGGGCAGGGAAAATCACATCTGATCACTTGCACCATGGACACTTTCATAAAAGAGACACTTCTGTCATCTCTCTGTCTGATATTTCATCTCATTCACGTGCTCCTGTCATCATCATAAAACCGAGTGCTGTAATGTTTCACATTAGGGATCACGTTCATTCAACTCGTGTATTTTAGATGAAGCCAAACCAACTCAAATACATATCTTTCTTTTACATAGCACACGGCTCAAATTTTAAAATACGATTTTTCTCATAGTCATTTTTATTGTCCCTATAAAGAATATAATTTAACCTTGATTGTGAAATGTAAAAAAAAAATAAAAAATCCCTGTTGTGTTTTTAATAATTGTTGAGTAATGTTTGTAGTTAATGATCTTTCTCTGTTAAACTAATTGCTCTAATGGCTGCTCTTAAGATGTGATGTAGTGCTTACGGTACTTTGCCCACGTTAATTTTGTTAGATATAATGATACAACATGTTGTAGTTAATAATTGAACCGTTCCTTATTGCTCTCTGCTGCCCTGTTAATTTTATATTATTGTTAATTTGTTGTGCATTGTGTTTATATACTGTATATAATTTATGAAAACATAAAATACATTTGAAATGGGACATGACTTGGTATCATTACTTAATTTGATTACACATTTATAGCATTTCATCTATTGGGACCTTGATACGAGGTGCAATGAGACTTTATTTGTATTTGCTGGGTGTATATATAGCTTTTTAAAATTAATTTCTTGTGATATGGTGACATGGGGAGGGAAACGGTTGAATGAATATTCCTGCTAATGAGACTGGTGCTGGCAAAGAAACCACCCCAGCGCTGCATTTGAGCAAATAAACTCAAAAGAGGCTGCAGCCTGAGTAGCCAAATCAGTTGGGAAAAGATGCTGAATAATTTCTGAGTAAAATGTATTATGACTCAATGGAAAACAGACCAGACAGAAGAGGTAAGAAGTGTTATTCGACACAAATGTATATTCAAGTAATGGCCGCAAACCCATAGCGGAAGTAACTTTACCCTGTGGTGATGTAGTTTCCGATTCTTGTGAAAAAGGCTGATTGAGACCAATACACCGATACACAGAAACTCAGCGCTGGAGACTGGAGCTCATATGAGTCAAGTGTCGCAGGCGATGACTTACACTATTCCTCACAAGATCATTGAGTGACACAGTGAAATAAAAATACAATAATAATGGCCGCCTAAGATGGCGTGTTGAGCAGTAACGCAAATCAGAGGCTGCAGCAAACTTGGCCCAAACGTTCGAGTTCACACTTGTTGAAAGAATGCTCCAATCACTCAGAAGGGAAATCAAAATATGATCAAAGCTTCTAGAGTAGAAATTAAAGACGGGGAAAACATAAAGACCCAGGGCGCGATGAGCACAAAGGAGGTAAAGGAACCAGAGTGGACGGACGACCATGACTACGCCATGGAAGTTAGCATGGCTAACAATGAAAAGACTCCGAGCAAGATTCCTATTAGTAAGAAAAGCAAAGTTGCAACAAAGGAGGAGGAGGTCTCGAACCTGACCGATTTCATTTGCTTCGTTAAATGTGAGGGGTCTAAAAGATCTGGTCAAAAGAAAGGCATTATTCTTATTTTGCAAAGGGCGAAAACCACAATGTCTTTTATTACAAGAAACTCATTCTTCCGATTTGGATGTGAACTTTTGGACTCACCAATGGGGTGAATGAATACTATTTAGTCACTGGACCAACAGATCTGCTGGTGTTGCAATTTGCTTCAACAGGTTTCCATATGATAATATTACATACAGGGTAGATGGCAAGGCCACTGGTTAATGGCTGTTTTAAAAGTTGAGTCATTTTCTCATATTAATTAATGTGTATGGTCATAGAACAAACAAATGTTTGAAGACTACATGTTTGATACTCACTAACGCTGTATCAGAGCTTAAAACAGTCTATCCAACAGACTTTATTCTAATGGGAGGTGACTGGAATATGACACCTGATGAATGGGAAGATAGATGGCCATCTAAATTTAACAGTTACCACTTTAATCACACAATTGGGGAATTTATTAATAGAAACTGCCTGGTAGATATATGGAGAAGTTTAAATCCAGGGATAAAACAATACTCCTGGTACAAACCTAATGGTACCTGCAAATCCAGAATTGATTACTGGCTTGCTGCTGATTCAATTAGGGTTCTTGTCATGGACATTTCAATTTCCAAAGCCCCATTAACAGATCACTGTGTAATAGAAATGAATCTAAATTCTGCTAATAGAAAAAGGAAAAACAAAGGCTACTGGAAATTTAACTCCAATCTGTTAAAAAATAGGGAATACTGTACAAGGATAAAATAAATAATAACTGAAATTGAAAATACTGAGACCATAGACAATTTCTGTAATAAATGGAATTTGTAAAATACAAAATTATAGAAATTTCCATAAAATTCATCAAGGAGATTACCAAGGAAAAAATAAAATAAAATAACTTGTTTCAGGAAATCAGTAAATGCTGCCGTAAAGCAGAATTAAATAGTGAGGATAAAGAAAAACAAATGATATTGCAATCCAAATTAGATGATATGTACCGCAAGAGAGCCCAAGGTGCATTTGTGAAATCGAGAGCAAAGGAGAAAAGAACATCTCGTATTTCAGCAATCTAGAGAAGAGAAGACAGGAAAATAAAGCAGTGTCAAGTTTACTGATAAATGGAGCAGAATGCAAGGATATTAGAACCATTGAAAAGGACATTTTCACATTTTATAGTAATCTCTACACATCTGCATACTCCCACACCGATTCTACCAGTTTTTCTGAAAAAAATTAAAGATTTCATACCCAAGATTGATGGTTCATTTAAAGACATGTGTGAGTCAGATTTAAGAATAGAAGAATTGGATGATATGAGCTTGAGATTGTCATTGAACAAATCCCCTGGCTCTGACGGGCTCACGGCCTATTTTTATAAATTCTTTTGGAAAGATATCACACCTCTGTTGTTCAAGGCAATACAAGAATGCATAGAGAGAAAGGAATGAATGCCAAGCATGAAGCAAGGCCTAATAACACTTATTCCCAAGCATGGCAAGGATAAAATGTTACTAGACAATTTAAGACCTAGTACACTACTTAACACTGACTATAAGTTACTATCTGGAATTAAACAATAATAAATTAAACACAATCTGGCTTCCTTGGTGCAAGATCTATTCATAATAACATAAGATTGGTACTAGACTTGATCGATTACAGTCACGCATTTTTAGAGATTTTTAGAGTTTCATTGTATTTCTGGATTTCTACAAAGCCTTTGATTTGGTGGAACATCCTTTTATATTAGAAACTTTAAATCATTTTGGTTTTGGACAGAAATTGACCAATTTAATTGGTATACTTTACAATTATATTAACAGTTGTGTAACTTTGGAACATGGTACCTGCTCAAGATTTACAGTCAAGAGGGGCATTAGACAAGGTTGCAACAGCTCTCCTTTATTATTTATAATGGTTGCTGAATTTTTGTCTATTATGATTAGGAATAATGGGACCGAAGGCATAAACATTATGGAAAAACACATTATAATAAGTCCATTTGTGGATGACACAACATTATTTTTAAAAGATGAAAGGCAAATTTCCACAGTGCTGGATTCCATTAATTAATTCCCCAAAGCGACAGGCATAAAATTAAACATTAATAAGTGTGAAATACTTGCTTTACATGACCAACTGATACACTCAATTTGTAACATAAAGGTTAAAGCAGAAGTCAAATACTTGGGTATCACTGTCACCAGGAATAAAGAAATAAGGGAGAAAAAAACATTCATAGAAATACTGATAAATGTAAAACAATTTTGAATTCTTGGCTACAGAGGAACACAACTATATTCGGAAGGTTCTTACTATCTAAGATGGAAAGTTTATCAAGAGATATTTACCCTGCCTTTTCACTAGAAATATCAGACGAAATGACTCAATTAATAAACAATGTACATTTTAACTTTATCTGGAAGAACAAATGCCATTACATCAGGAAAGCTGACATGGTTAAGAGTATTGAGGAGGGTGGTCTGAATGTCATGAATTTCTCTGTGATGAATGGTGTACTAAAATTGAAGTGGCTGAATTCCTTTGTTTGGCACAAAGACTCCTTTTGGTTTAGCATCCCAAATGTAACTTTTCAAAAAATGGGTGGAATTGATTTTTTATTGCGATGTGATTATGATTTACACAAACTGCCTTTGAAACTATCAGACTTCCACCAGCAAGTTTTCATTTATTGGAAATTAATATACAAGCATAATTTTACACCACATAATACACCCCTGTGGAATAACAGGTATATTCTGATTAATCGGAAATCATTGTTTTAGGGACTTGGATGGAAAAAAGGAAAATGGGCTGAGTTTGGTTATTTTATAAACTATAGAGATTTTTGTGATCAGTTTAATCTTCATTGCCCAATTAGAGAATACAATAAAGTTATAAAGGCCATTCCAGTACCCCTCAAAACAATGATTCACAGCTTTTGGTGTACTCTAACATTGTATCAGAAATGAAACCACCCTGTACTGAAGGTATCAACTTAAGTAGCAAACAGTTCACTAATAAGTTTATTAGAAATGTGTTATCAATGCAATAATCAGCTAAAAAGAAAATATGTTCTTCAAGAATACAGTGATGAAGAGGCAAAGAAAATAAGGAAACGATATTTATCATATCTGATCCTGCCTAAGGCCAAAAAAGTGACATTTAAAATTTTGAATGACATTTATCCAATCATTTCTTTCATGAAAGATTTAACTGGGATAACATCTCATGTGGATTCTGTGCTAGAGATATTGAAACTGTATAACATATTTTCTTCCAGTGAACCTGTACAGGAATTTTGGCTTGCATTTCAGAGCTGGCTTCAATCTAAATATATATCAACACACACTTTAAATGTGAAGGATAAAAACTTGGATTTTCTGATAAGCAACTTGATTCTGCTGGGTAAACACTTTATTCATAGATGTAAATATTTAAAGGTTAAGCCCCATATCAACGGAAGGAAGAATGAACTCAAGCTATTTGCAAAATCTCTCCACTAAGTGACAGAGAGAAACGCCCTGAAACTTTTCTCTTTATTGAACTTGTTTATGCTACTAGAATTAGACCGTCTTTCTTTTTGATTTGTCTAAAGGTTTTTTTTTTTTCATTAACACTGTGTCAGCACCAACACCATGTGTTTGATTGTAGAAGTATGCCTTAAAGGTTTGTACTTGAATCTTGTACAATACATTTAAAAAATATATATACAATATTATAAAAGTATGTTGGGCCTCATATATTCAGATAGAAAACAAAGGCAGGCCTAACACAGTCGTAAAAACCTAACTCAAGCCCCCACATTCCAAGTCGTAAATTATACTGATAAAAATCGCGCCAAAATCAAACAAAGGAAGTCCAAAAAAGACTACAAATCCCATGAAGCCTTGCTCACTAAAGGATCGAACTCTCAACTCCTATTGGATGAGGCACACAACAGAACGTCCCTCAAACATGACATCATCAGGAGTTGAAATACCTTTGAAATGCTTTCGGGATTTGCTTCCAGCAACTTTGTTTGCAGCGTGTGGACGCAGCTCTTCGCTGCTCTCAGGTGCAACCTCGTGGCACAAGGAAGTAACGTCCGACTTGAAACTGTGGCCATACAATCTCCATCTCGCTGGACGAGTTGAGATTACTCTGTGTTCAACCGAACACTCTAACGGATCCAAAGGAGACCGCCGAGCAATTCGCATCTTCATCCGTTTGCCTACAGAAGTGAAGAGATTAAAGATTTCTCTTCCATCTTCAATCAAGTCGACATTTCTGAGTTCTCCGCCAGCCCGCCGAGAATCAACAGCCGTACTGCCCGCCGACAGAGCGAGGAAACGGCCTCCCGTCATCACCCGAGCCTCAAGGAACCGAGTCTGAGTTAAAGGACGGAGGAAAACATATTCTACCTGTGTCCTCATGCGATTCAAGTAAGAGGTTTACGTCTGGGCAGAGATAGAATATTATAGTGTGTTATTCTTGTGTTCCAAGGTTTTTGCTTGTACAGTTTACGGACCGCCATGTCCGCTCTTTATTAATACTCAGGGTATTAATTATCACGATTTTGATTTGCTGTATTGTGGTCCAACCAAATTGAACTGTTGTGCAATTTCGCCATCGCGGGTGAGACAGGTAAACTGAGTTCATCCATTAAAGAGTTAAAGAACGCGGGACTGTTTACGAGCCGTCCACTGCGTATCTGAGCGATGAACTAACAGCTGCTTTCTCTCCCACGATCGCGAAATCGGCTTTAGGGCTGTCACTTCTCTCTCTCTCTCGTACTAACCACACACACACATGCACGTGACCCCTCACAAACATTCTGGCACACATTTTGGCTCGTAGATAGCTTAAATGCTAAAGCCCAGCTTTGTCCCTAAGCTATTGTACAAGCGGATACACGCGGTAACTCGTAGACGCCAGTCGCCATTGACTGGTTTCTCTCCGCCCCATTCGTGGTCATATTCCCTGGCCGGAAGTCTCACGTGACATACTCTCCACGAGAGCCACGTCCGCCATTTTGTGCGCGTCCCTCCTTACACACACACACACACTCACACACACACCTTATGTGTTATAGGATTATTTTAGTTTCCATATCTAATCATATCACTGTTTTGTTTGTAGTTGTAAGTCGGAAGTTTATTGACTGCATTGTATTAATTATTAATTGATATTACTGCATAAATAAACTTTGTTTATATTACAAAGAGAAGTGTTTTGGTTTGTTTTGCATACGCCTGTGTCATGCTGACAGGATGTCAGTGCTCGGATTCAAACCTTCATTCATTGTTTTTTTCCCGAAAATCGATATTCTTCGGATGTCGATTTTCCTAAGAAAACAATCTAATATTGAGACTGTTTTACTATTCGGTTATTAGTCCCTGATTTCAGGGTGGTGCCCCGTCAATGTTAATCCTTATTAATATTCTATTGATTTTTGATAATTGATCATTATCTTTGATTGTTGAATTTGAATGATCAATAAGCTAGTGTTAATTTTAATTAATGTTTCATCGATGTTAACAATTAACGATTATCTTTGATAATTGTTGATTTAAAGGATTAAAAAAAACTAACATTGATTCTCATCAATGTTCTATTGATTTTAATAATTAATGATTATCTTTGATAATTGTTGATTTAAAGGATTAGAAAAAGCTAACATTGATTCTCATCAATGTTCTATTGATTTTAATAATTAATGATTATCTTTGATAATTATTAATTATTGCTAATAACCAAACTTGCTCCTAAACGTAGCACACTACATTTACTGGAGCCCCATATGAGGTTTTAATGAGTTAGATTCAACTGATTAACTTAAATATTAATTAATAACTACAGGAATAATTATTAATTATTTCTGATAGTAACACTGATCTAAACAACCAGTAAAGCCCTACAAGTATAATATTATGCTTTGCACTGAATTAATTTAAATGAATTAATTTTAGGACTATTTTTATCGAATTAATTACATTAGATGCAGATTATCCAATCGAAATAGTCACAATTAGTCAAATCTATCAATATTTACTGATAAATGCCCCCCAAATAAATATTATTTAGTATATAATAATTATAAATAATAATATTTTTATAATAACATTATTTAATACAGTTATAAATTATTGTATTTTTATAATTATATTATAAAATTATAAATAGTATAAAATAATTATAAATATAATGTTAGATATTATAAATATTACAATTCAGATAAGTCACATATATTCAATCATTTACATACATTATATTGTTGCAGCAGACAAGCATTTAGACAAAACAAAATAATGTGGCTTTAGATGTTAAAATATTGTTTGTTTTATTTCCATATCATTGAACATAACTCTATTGGGTTAGGCTAGGGTACACTTAAAGGGTTAGTTCACCCAAAAATGAAAATTATTTCATTATTTACTCGCCCTCATGCCATCCCAAATGTGTATGACTTTCTCTCTACAGCAGAACACAAATGAAGATTTTTAGAAGAATATCTCAGTTCTGTAGGTCCATACAATGCAAGTGAATTGTGACCAGAACTCTGAAGGTCCAAATATCACTTAAAGGCATCATAAAAGTAATCCATATGACTCCAGTGGTTTAATCAATGTCTTCTGAAGCGATCCAATCAGTTTTGGGTGAGAAAAGACGAAAATATGACTCCTTTTTCACTGTACATCTTGCCATTACAGTCTCCAGGCACTATCATGATTTCAAGCTCGATTACACTTCCTATAGTGCCACCTAGCGCTCTGCACATGTGTCAAGCACTAGGAAGTGTAATCGAGCTTGAAATCATGATCTTAACTACAGACTGCAATAGCAAGATGTACAGTTAAAAAGGAGTCATATTTTGATCTGTTTTTCATCCACATCTATCATATCACTTCGGAAGATATGGATTTAACCAATGGAGTCTTTGGATTATTTTAATGCTGCCTTTAAGTGCCTTTGGAGCTTCAAATTTTTGGTACCCATTCACTTGCATTGTGAGAACCATCAGTACTGAAATATTCTATTATTTGTGTTCTGCAGAAGAAAAAAGTCTTACATATCTGAAATGGCATGAGGGTTCATGAGTTAATGAGAGAATTTTCTCTTTTGGGTGAGCTATCCCTTTAAGGCCAAAGTATACTTTAGTTGTCCACGTATTTAATTCAATAACTGTACATACCCCTACCTTGCACATACATTACCACTTGAACATGTACATACACCATTCTGTTATATGTCCTATTGTCTATTTATACTCACTGTAATGTTCTGTGTGCACTTGCTTCTCCTATCACCAAAAAAAAAAAAAAAATGCCTTGTGTACATGAGAACACTTGGCAATAAAGCTCATTCTGATTCTGGTTCTGATCAGTATGCATGACGCAAATTTCATAATCAGCACAGTCTCTCCCATGTCCGCAAAGTGTTCCACAATTCATAATGGAAGCCTTTTTTCATTTTCCAGTGTCTTGTTGAGTGTCTAAAAAAAAACTAGGCTGCACGCAAACAGTCCATGCATACTGTGTGTGAGACAGAACAGCATGCAGTAAACTGAAGACCTTATTCACAGAAGTGCCATCTTTGATTTTTGACAGGAATGACAATGAGGCTGTGAAGGATAGACTTACCATCTCTTCAATGGGCTGTACTGTAGTTTAAAGTGTTTTTGGATCATTCCGTGGACAAATTATTGAAAAAAATATCATTCGGTAGACAAAAAACTCCAGACAACATGAGTTGTGGAAAATCAGACGGGATCTAGCTTTATACAGCTTTATACCATTCATGCCATTGAAGAGATGGAAAGTCTATCCCTCCCAGCCTTGTTTTCATTCCCGTTAAAAATCAAAGATGGCGCTGCTGTCACAGTTATTCACCGTTCTATTCTGTGGAATCTTATTTTGATATGGTTTGTCATCCTTCCTTAGTTTCCCCTGGACTACACTTCCCATAATGCACTGCCCTCATCACTGCCACCTGTTCCCAATCCTCCTCACCTGTTCTCCGTTCCCTCATCAGCACCTTTGTGTATAAATACCCTCCAGTTTTGTTCATTCCTTGTCAGTTCTTGTGTTGTTATGTTGTGAAGTGTTTCATTGTTTAATGTTAGCCTGTTTGGCTTTATTGTTTGTTTGTTTGTTTGTTTCAATCCAGTGTTTGTTTGCATTTACTCCTGCATCTCCTTTCTTCCACTCCTTGAATCAATGTTACAGAAGGACTGACCCAACAAAGAATACAAACACTCCGTGATTCCTCCAGCTTCTAATCCTCCTCTCCTACACGTCCAGACCTACAAGAGTCATGGAGCTGACCGGTTCACTTATGGATTTATTTCAACAAGACCTTCCTCTCCTGGATTACACCAAATTCTGCCAGCTCATCTCTTCCACCACTGTCTCGGACCCCTACCTCCGTGCCATCTACGGAATGGGCTTGACCTTTCATCGTCCTACAGCTCTTTCGTAAGTGGAGAATCTTCCCTTTTCGGGATATGTCCGAGCCACAAGGTAACTCCACTCCTCACTTTTCCCTCTTACATTGTGAATTATGGTGGAAACCCCAGGCCACAACCAGTGCCCATGCCTGCCACGGTTAACGAGCCAGAGCCAATGCCTGTAGCCTCGACCGTCCCAGAGCCAGTGCCTGTAGCCTCAACCGTGCCCGTAACCACATTTCCTGCTGGCTGGAGGAGGAGATGGAAAAGGATATCTTCTCTCCAGTCTCTGCCTGTGCTCCCGACCACAGAGGTCATTCCCCAGTCTCTGCCTTTACTCTCTACCATGGGAGTCTCTTCCCAGCCTTCCATGGCTCTTAGCCCCGAGCCTCCCACGGCCTCTTCCCTCGAGCCTCCCAAGACTCCGTCCTCTGCGGCTTCGCCCCTCGTGGCTCCGCCTTCCATGGCTTCGTCTCTCACGCCTCCGCCCCCAGAGTCTTCCACGGCTCCGCCGGCCTTCGTCGAGCCTCTCCCGGCTCTGCCTGCCTCCATCGACCCTTCCTTGGCTCTGCCCTCTGTCTCCTACTGCTCTGCTCTCAATCCCTGGATCTCCCCCTCCTACTGCTCAGCCCATTCCACCACGCTATCCCCTACCTGTGTCTCAAAACCCCAGTCCTCCTGTGACTCTGCCAGCTCCTCCGATTCCTCCCCTCGAGACCCAAATCCTCCATCCTCCTGTGGCTCCGTCTCTGGACCCATCTCCGGCTCCGCCATCGAGACCTCAAGTCCCTGCCCTGCGGCCGCCTCCTGACCCAGTCCCTGCCCTGCGGCTGCCACCCCCCAGGCCTACTGTTCATCCTTGGATCCTTCCTCACCTTCTGCGTCACCCTAGCCTCATCTGTCTTTGGGGTGCCAGGAGTCGCCCTTTAAGGGGGGGGGTAGGGTAATGTCACAGTTATTCACCAATCTATTCTGTGGACTCTAGTTCCCCTGGACTACACTTCCCATAATGCACTGCCATCTGTTCCCAATCCTCACCTGTTCTCCGTTCCCTCAGCACCTTTGTGTATAAATACCCTCCAGTTTTGTTCAGTTCTTGTATTGTTACGTTGTGAAGTGTTTCGCTGTGTAATGTTAGCCTGTTTAGCTTTGTTTATTCCACTCCAGCCATTATTAAAGGATTTAAAGTGTTTGCACCTGCATCACCTTTCTTCCACTCCTTGAACCAATGGTACAGCTGCTGTGAATAAGGTCTATGGGTTTTGTCTTCAGAAAGACACTTCTGAAGTGTCTCACTTTGCGTCATGTCTCACTAGTTTCCATAAGGGTGTTTTTAGGACGCTGTGTCAGGTTAAACGTAGTTTCAAACTGAAAACGTGCCTCGATCCTTGTTACTGAAATTATCTACGGGTCAAGGGGCATAATTATTTTTAATACAACTAATCACACTATATGAACTTTAAATCATCCCTAATTTGTCTATTTTAAAATTATTTGGAACAAAAAATAAGAATACATTTAAATATATAAAACAATATTCCTTTTGGAAATCTAACATTCAAACTTTCCTCCAGTGAACTATACTTGAACTTAAAGTTGAATTACTCTTGGCTCAGGCTCAAAGAGTTTATTAGGGTAGTTAAAACATTTCACACACCGCTACGATTCTTACGAGGGAAACGCGGCCTCGTAATTGCACAAATTCACAAATAAGGCCGAGTTTGAAGGTTCACTTAGGGCATTTGGCACAGTCGAGTCATGCTGAAGAATAAATATGGCAATGGTCATGTAATGGCTTAACATTTGAATGCGTTGCTTACATAGACTCATGCCTAAAATACCGTCCAACACAGATACGTCATGCGTGAGTTGTGCCCGTCCCATCACAGAGGATGAAAGGTGAAATGCCGGGCGGGCACACACACACAGGAAAAAATGAAGACGGGGAAAATTGGAGCCATCCTTTCTTTTTAACTGACTGACTTCCCAGCTTGTTTTCTCCACGTTATGGCTGTCGTAAAAACAGTCATTCCGAATGCTGTGGGTGTTTAATCTTCATGTACCGATAACCTTGCTCTGCTCCGTCACTTTCGAAACTGACCCGGGTTTGAACCCGCTGTGAGACAATCATATTTATGATAACACTGCACACTCCGCTCTACTTTTACTGAGGCCACGAAAACACACATCAATGACACTGTTACAGGTTAAAGTCTAAAATGAGTTCATCCAGCACCACAGTCCTGAGAATCAAATCAATCAAAACTTATTTGAGATGATGGATTAGAGTGGCAGACAGACAGATGTGTAAACAAATTTTGACATTGTATTTTTTCTTTACATGATATTGTTATTCAGCTGTACATGTTTAGGCAACCTGACTAACCTGTTTAAGCACAGAATGATCATTAAAGACCCCCACGCCTCGAGAGCGAGATAAAAAGAGGGACATTTAAGGGATTTAAAATGTAAACGTGGCGCTTCACAGTTTTTAAGCTCCTCAATTAAATCCTCTTCGGCATCTCTGATGGCTCACAAGCCCAGAGTAATGAGTGTAAACGACGGGAATATTCGCAACAAAGGAGCCTCGGATGCTTTCTTTTGTGTCGGGGGAATTAACACCTTTTCAAAGTGAAATCTCAGGATTGTCTGCCTGCTACAGGAGGTGGTATTAAAATGCGCCTATAACAAATGGCTCAGAGTTTGGAGCGGCTTCTTCTGCCCCGTGGGCGGTGCCAGATGACACCACAATTAAAGATGAACTTTGTGTGAACTAATTTATCTGAGGAAGGTAACAGGAGGAGACCTGCGCTCACTGGATATATAAGAGCGCACCAGTCCTGAGACTCGCAGGCTGTGCGTAAAGACGCGACTTCTCCAAAGGGTCGTCGGCGATCGTTGCGCGCTTCAGAATGGGTCTGTACACTCTCATAGTGACATTTCTCTGCACGATCGTGCTCCCGGTTTTACTCTTTCTCGCAGCGGTGAAATTGTGGGAGAAGTTAATGATTCGGCGTGCTGATCCGAGCTGTGGCAGCCCGCTGCCGCCGGGTACCATGGGCTTGCCGTTCATTGGAGAAACGCTTCAGCTGATCCTCCAGGTAAATATAGAAGAACTGAACTTTAAGTTGTACTTTTTGGAAATGCAACGCGCAAAATATTTCGCACAGATGTTTTAATATCGGATGCAATAATATTGGACTTAATATGGACTCTTTCATTGTTTAATTTGTTTATTCGTATCTTGTAACTGATTCCAATAACAATTTTCCTTATACCGACAGAGACGAAAATTCCTCCGAATGAAACGCCAAAAATACGGATGCATCTATAAGACGCACCTCTTTGGCAACCCAACTGTCAGGGTGATGGGTGCCGATAATGTTAGGCAGATTCTGCTTGGTGAACACAAACTGGTCTCTGTTCAGTGGCCAGCATCAGTCAGGACTATACTGGGCTCAGATACCCTCTCCAATGTCCATGGTACACAGCATAAAAATAAGAAAAAGGTAAGCACGCACTGTTATTCTCTTAAACTTGGCTTCAACTTTACCCTTTTGTGTTAAAATGAGATAAAACAGAGATGAACTGATTGTATAAATGTTCGGTTTAGGCAATCATGAGAGCGTTCTCAAGAGATGCTCTCGAGCACTACATCCCATTGATCCAACAAGAGGTGAAGAGTGCCATACATGACTGGCTGCTGAGAGATACATGTGTGCTGATTTACCCGGAGATGAAATGCCTCATGTTCCGCATCGCCATGAGAATTCTGCTTGGTTTCGAGCCTGAGCAGATCAAGACGGATGAGCAAGAACTGGTGGAAGCTTTTGAAGGAATGATCAAAAACTTGTTCTCCCTCCCTATCGATGTTCCCTTCAGCGGCTTGTACAGGGTAAGCTATATTGACCATTTTTTAAGAGGCAAAGTTGCTGTGTGACAAATTTTAAACCCCAAGTGAATATTAAATAGCAATGTACCCTTTGTTTGGCAGGGTCTGAGAGCACGAAATTTCATTCATTCTAAAATCGAAGAGAACATCAGGAAGAAAATTCAGGATGATGACAACAAAAACGAGCAAAAGCACAAAGATGCTCTTCAACTGTTGATTGAGAACAGCAGGAAAAGCGATGAGCCCTTCAGTTTACAGGTAATGGTTTCCCTATGAAGCTTGTCTGATAGTATTTTATGTCCAAAAGCAAAGCAATAACCATCAAGAGCAAAGCATTAATGACGTCCCCCCCCCCCCCCCCAGGCAATGAAAGAAGCGGCTACTGAGCTTCTCTTTGGAGGTCATGAGACCACAGCCAGCACTGCAACCTCACTGGTAATGTTCTTGGGTCTGAATTCAGAGGTGGTGCAGAAAGTTAGAGAGGAGCTTCAGGAGAAGGTATGATCCAAAAAAATTCAGTTCTTTCAGTTCAGTTCTTCTAAACTTGATGGCAATATGTGGGGCTAATGTAAAAATATGTTTATATGCAGGCTGAAATGGGCATCTATTCACCGGGAAAGACCTTAAGCATGGAGCTTTTGGAACAACTTAAGTACACTGGATGTGTGATTAAAGAAACCCTCAGACTAAACCCCCCCGTACCTGGAGGTTTCAGAGTGGCACTCAAAACTTTTGAACTTAATGTAAGTTGAAATTTAAGCAATTAATATCATAGTATAGTTGATGTGTTACATGTCCATGGACTTTTAATCAAGATCAAGACTTTAGATGTAAAAATGTATGTGAACGTATAAGGGAAAGTGTATGTTTTACCATTTCTTTTGAGGTTTTTTTTGGCATTTTTTTACCAACTTCCTTTTAATAGTTCATTTGTAAGTCTTTTTCAGTAGTTCACCAATTTATTTAGTCTTGTGGTCTGACAAATTAAATTTCTAAATTAAAAACAATACATATATTTCATGTAGTTTCTCAACCTATACATAAATCTATTATATAGCCATTTATAAACATACATGTGTATATATAGAGAATTTTGGTTCATATATTTGAAGATATAAAAAAATTCCACCAGTATTTGGGAAAATGATACATATATGAAAACTGCCATTTTTGTAGTATTTTGAAATATATTTTATACAAGTATGTGGCATTTTTGTATCAGTCAAAACTATCTATGCAACATATATTTCATATATCAGTTTTGCATATATTGCCACATCAGATTTCTGAATGGGAATAAATAAAAGGTTAAGCTGCATGCATTACAACAACAAAAGTATTAAGATGCGTTACAATAGTTTAGAAGGTGAATTGAATGTCACTTAAAAAAAATGTATCTGTACACCCCAAATATTAAATGTAATATCACAATACTCTGTATGATGGTATAATCGGCACAAATTGTTACCTTTTTACATCCCATGATAATTCTTTTATTTCAGGGTTACCAGATACCTAAAGGGTGGAATGTCATTTACAGCATTTGTGACACGCATGACGTTGCAGATGTGTTCCCGGACAAAGATGAGTTCCAGCCAGAGAGGTTCATGGGCAAAGGCCTGGAAGACTCCAACTCCAGGTTTAACTACATCCCCTTTGGAGGTGGCTCCAGGATGTGTGTGGGCAAAGAGTTTGCCAAAGTGTTACTCAAGATCTTTTTAGTTGAGCTGACACAGCAATGCAACTGGATTCTCTTGAATGGATCCCCAACAATGAAAACTGGCCCAACTGTTTACCCAGTGGACAATCTCCCCACTAAGTTCAGTAGCAATGTCAGAAATTAGCCCATGCAGGAAATGAGTTCTGAACTAACAACATGAGCTTTGTACATATACAATATATATTTTTAGATGAGCTGTCATGTACTTGACATTTATATTTTGTTTATATGAAAGATGTGTATACAAGTCTATTCAAGAGCGTGAAAATGAGAGCACTACTTTTTCATGGATCACTGCAATTCTGTAAAGTGCCTGTGATGTACATTTGTAATGTAGATGTGTTATATATATATAGCTTTTTGTACTGTATGCAACTTATTTAATGTACTCTTTATTGTATGGGTTTTATTTAATAAAAGATGTCCTATAAAGTTTAAACATACTTTGTTCTTTCATTACTGGTATCAGTTAATGCTATTTATAACATATGGCATGCAAATTCACACTCTTGTGGAAGCATATGTTTATTTTAAGATGGAAAGTTCTGGTTAATGCCCTGATTCTTTCTCTTACAATGGATGGAATTAATTCAATAGGCAAGTAGACAATTAGACAAACATTCACAACCAAACAGCTCAGTAGATGGATGTAGATCTATGCTTAGATAAATGAGGGCGTATATAGCCACAAGATTTAAATATTATACGTTAACATGATTTTAGTGATAAAATCACTTACAAACCTTATCAGTGTTAAGAATGTCCAATATTACAACTATATACCCTATAATCCCAATTTTGCATATAATTTTACACAGACAAGGTTAGTAAGCAATTTTATCACACTAAAATTATGTTTACATGTATAATGTTTACATCTCGTGGCTATATTTTTGAATCAATGTGTTTGAATTTTAGTGTTTAAGGATATTGATCTTGTTTTGCACCAAAAGCTATCGTATCAATTTAAAAGACATTAATTTAACTGCTTGAATTGAATCGATGACGTTTATGCTGGCTGTCAGTGTTTTTTGGAGCTTTAAAAGAGAAATCTCCATTCACTTGCATTTTAAGGACCTACTGAGCTGAGATATTTTTCTATTTTTCTTCAAATGTGTTCTGCTGATGAAAGAAAGTCATACACACCTGGGATATCATGAGGGTGAGTAAATAATGAGAGACTTTTCATTTTTGGGTGAACTATCCCTTTAATAAATGAGGGGCATTATCAACATTATGCCATAAATACTGTTGATTGAGCTTAATTTGTATTTAATCCAGAATATTCCTTTAACCTTTCTAAGATAAAACTGTGTTAAAACACCACTGTCCAATGTCCAATTTAAAATCTCGGTCCTGAAGCAAAAACCCTTACAGTACAGTCAGCTACATTATGGCCTTACCTCTTCTCACAAATCTCATTATAATGCAGGATGGCTATTCTAATGACCCCCATAGGCATCCCATGTAGGCTTTGCACAAATGCATTACCCCAGGTGGGGGCCCATCTCCCAGCACACAGGGGTCATGTGGACAGGACTTGTCCTTGTGTGACACAGCAAGGGAGACGAGGCAAGGTGCTGGCAGATTCCTCTACGGGCCGTTTTTCTGCTGATTTACATGTGTCCCGCTGCAGGCCTGACACCTTTATGTTCAGCCGCCCTATCACTGCAGGTCCAGGCCTTGGGAGAGTTGCAGCTGAACTTTTCCTCCCATCACCTTATAAAGATGTCTGCCTGGCCTATTCTTTGACATCTAGGGGTGACAACAAAGTTTTAATCACAGAGCCATTTTTTCTCTAAATTTGTGCGTATATGCAGATAGCAGCAACCAAATGAAAGAGGCTTGTTTTTATTCACTCCCTCAAACCGAACACAGCGTTGAGTAAATCAGTGTAGTTGCGGCATAAGTTTTCCCTCAGTGAACACTGCACTGTTTGTTATTTAGCATAAGGGAAAAGGACAAAGGAAGCATTTTCAGCCAAGTTGTCTTCTTCTTGCTTTTTTTATTATTTGGATTTGAAAGTAAACTAAACTTTGAAAATAGATCAAAAGTCGTCATCACAATGCTAGAGTGTTGGAGGTGGTTTCGGTTTCTAGGGTGTTCTAAATGTTTTTAAGTGTGTTGCTATCCAGTTTTTAGGGTGTGTGTCGAGTTACAAACCAAAGTTTTATACTTTGGTTTAGGGATTTGTTCAAATAAATAGTAAAAAAGATGCTTGCTTTGGCAATTATGACTAATAAAAAAGGGAGAAAAAAGCTGTCTTCATAACTATTCACAAATTATTAAAAATAATTGCATACATCTGGTCTCTAAGTGATGTGTACATTAAAAATGTTTTGAAAAGGTTTGTAAAAAAAATTTATATATTCATTTTGGGTATAAATTGTGAGAACAGTGTTGGGGAGTAGTAAACTAAAAGTAGCGATGCTACTAACTTAACTACATTTTTCAGTAGCGTGAGTCCTGACAGTAGCTCAGTTATTTTCACAATAGTGTAGCTTTTCCAGTAACGAGCTACATTTTTCAATGAGATGCTCTAAAGCATCACAAAACATGCAGTCACACAGCACGCAGCAATGGAGCCGAAAAGTTATCAAATGTTGTAACCCTATTTATTAACCATTATAAATATTAACTATGATTTTACTATAGTAATAGTAAACTTAACTGTGGTAACCTTGTTTCTTTGATTGAAATTATGGTTTTACTGTAATATTTTAGTAACCATGACTGTAGTAACCATGTTTTGTTTGTTTGTTTGTTTGTTTGTTTTCCGGTAACCATTGTTTTACTACAGTAAAACTGTAGCATCCAGTTACATAGTTTTAATATATTAATGTTGTAGTAACCAACCAAGGGGAACCATGCTTAATTTTGTGGTTAATATAATTTTACTACAAATATCATGATTAAACTATGATTACTGTAGTAAAAACCATGGTTATTTTATGGAAGGGGAAAAAATAACCATAATTAAATTCAAACTAATGGGTGATATTATTGAATTTTGTGATCAATTTGAATATCACCTGATTGTAATATTTTCTTCTTTAAATAGCTTTAAAGAAGTTAGTTTCTTTTTGTTACACTCAAAAAATATATATATTTTGCCTATTTTTAAGATTTACAAATTTCAATTTCATAACAAAATTCCATCAAATAGAATTTTGTTTAACAAAATTAAATTAATATATCTAAAAATATTTAGAAATTTTAATTTTATTAAAGATTACTCAATTCGATTTGGTGGAATTTTGTTTTAAATTAAAATGCGTAAATCTTAATGAGTAAAGCGTGTAGTAGCTTGTTGTGTAGCTAACTACTTTTAAACTACTGACTGTAGTTTAACTACCTAAAGTTATGTGTAGCTTGTATCTTGGGAAGTTACAGGTTCAAAGAAGCTTCGCCAACACATGCATAAACTTGAATGAAGAGCTCAGATCAAACAGATACTATTTAATTATGAGTCTTGAAATGACTAGAAGTTTTGTATGTCCTTGAAAGTAATAAGATTCATGAAAATGAACATTTTAAAATAAAAATTTTAACTCAATCAGACCTTAGCCATCTCGAAGAAGTGGCTGTTTACACCATAAACAGAGACTTCTTTATTTAAATGTACTCCGCAGTATAACAAGGGAAGTGTTAAAGAAGCAAAGATCTCTTTCACTGTGAGTGATATGGCTGCTAACACTGAAGTGAAAATGACTCTTTCATTACCAGGAGGGTCAACGAGAACATTTCTAACAGCATTTACACGTCTGCTGCCCTCTTGCCCTATATCAGACTTTCCAGATCAATCGGATTACCTATTAGCAGCCCATTGCTATTATTTATAATCAAGTGGGGGCTTTTCACGGGTCCCTAGGGTCAGGAAAAGTTCAGTCATTTACAAAAAGAGGTATGACCTCACAGGGGCATTAATTTATCCATTTCACATGAGTTTAAAGTTTTGCAGGTCTGTTTTAGTACCACTGATGATGATGAAAATTAGTTTTCGAATAGCTTGCACAAATCAATAGCCAATTGTACAAGAAAATAATTAAATAAACATGCGATCTAGTTAAGAATAATGCCATGAATGATGCCTCAAATCAGGCGGCTTGATGAGGAGCAGTGTTGGGTGAAATCGAATTACTTTGAAGTAAAAAAAGTAGTGCAACGCATTACATTTTAAATTCTTATAATCAAATTACAGTTAGACTTTCAATAAAGTTAAATACTTTACAGTACATAACTTGGGTTACACATTTTCAAAATTATATTATAAATGCAGAATATGTTTAAAACATTAAATATGTAAAACAAATTATTTTCATATCATATGTACGTCTGGTTGCATTTCTGTGAGTGCTGAAGGGTGTGCGCCTCCTATCGCGACAATGAATAAGGAGAATATTAAGATATTTTTTGGAATTAGTATTACTAATTTTTTCAGTTAAGTAATCAGCAAAGTAATGATTACAATTGTCGAGAGGTAATTAATAATTTGTAATGGATTACTTTTTTTGAGTAACTTACCCAACACTGTTAAGGAGGGGTGTGCTTTTACTTTTCTAAGCAATCAGGCGATTAAACAGGCTAAAGGAGTATCAGCATGAGTAAACCTGGCTGTGATCATACATAATGAAGGATTTTTTTTTGAGAGAGAGAGCAAAGTGTTTACACGCTGACAGTTGAACAGGCGGCTTTACTCTGGTCAGACAAACATGTCTCAGGTTTCGGAGAGCACCAGTAAAGTGAACAATAAGCATGCACCATTTAGTCCTTGGAATAACAGGAGGCCATCAATGATAGCATCCAACAATTGAAAACAAATTCCCTAAATCTTCTGAAAAGAAGGCCCCATTCCAGCCTTGGCAGTTAGGTATCAGGAGCCTATTGAGAGTGATAATGATTTATTGATTTACCTGTGGCTTTCAGGTTAAGTTGCACAACCCTCACCCATTAGTGATGCTGATTTGACTTCATATTCAGTAGTGTTGGGGAAGCTACTGTGAAACTGCAGCTCCCAAGCTACATGCTGCTAATAATTTAAAGTAGTTCAAGCTACAGTTCACAAGCTGTTTAAGTTGGTAATACCATTCCAGTTAGTATATAGGCATAACCATCATAATATAATTCATTTTTGCAGTCAGCGCAGTGTTTATCAGGCACAAAAACATTAAGGATCTCAATCAAGGAAACAACTATAAAAGATCAATTTACATTAAATACAACTAATATAAATTAGAAAACATCCCTAATTTATATAGGCCTAACTGTGTATAACTGTTCAGTACAAAAGAATTTCACTAAAAGATGTAAAATATACCTGTACTGGGACCTGAAGCGGTAAATCTATTTTTGTTTTCTTCTTCAAATCTGGTTCATTCAAATGAATCGTACAAACTAAAATGAATTGGATTCCCAATGCTAAATATGAAAAAGAGGACAGTTAGAAATTGTGAACCCTAAATTAATCTTGGTAACAAAACTTTGGGTAACACTTTAAATAATTTTTTACTTTGTTAAAGGTTTATAAAGGGGTTCATAATTGACTAATATGCCATTTACAAATAAATTGTAGGTAATAAATATGCAGTTATAACAGCGTGAATAAAAAAGAGACTTTCATGCAATACTTGCCAAATACTGAGCCATTTTACCTTACATATTACAAATGCTTAATAACTCTTATTCAACATTAATGACCTATGACAGTTTACCTTAATCTAAGGTTGGAAAACGTATGTGAACCCCATGGCCAATGACATCAACAAAAGCTAAATAGAGTCAGGAGTTGGCATACCTGGCATCCAGTTAATGAAACGAGATTGGAGGTGTGGGTTAGAGCTACTTTGACTTATAAAAAGCACTCAAACATTTTGAGTTTGCTAATCACAAGAAGCATCTGCTGATGTGGACCATGCCTCGCAAAAAAAAAAAAAAAAAAGATCTCAGAAGACCTACGATCAAGAATTGTTGCTGGAAAAGGTTACAAAGTTATCTCAGAGAGCTTAGATATTCATCTGTCCACAGTTAGACAAATTGTCTACAAATGGAGACAATTTTGTACTGTTGTTACTCACCCTAGAAGTGGCCATCCAGCCAAGATGACTCAAAGGGCACACCACAGAATTCTCGATGAGGTAAAAAAAGAACCCTAGAGTGACATCTAAAGACTTGAAGGAATCATTGGAACTGGTTAACATCTCGGTTCATGAGTCTGCTATATGTAAAACATTAAACAGGCGTGGTGGTGTGCAGGATACCACAATGGAAGATGCTGCTTTACAACAAAAACATTGCTGCATGCCTGAAGTTTGCCAAAGACCACCATGACACTCCACAATGCTACTGGGAAAATGTTTTGTGGACTGATGACACTAAGGTTGAATTGTTTGGCAAGAACACACAGCACTACGCATGGTGTAAAAAGGGCACCGCATACCAACATGGAAAAATCATCATAACGGTGAAGTATGGTGTAGGGAGCATCATGATTTGGGGCTGCTTTGCTGCTTCAGGGCCTGGACTGGTTGCCATCATTGGGGAAAAAATGAATTCCCAAGTTTATCAAGACATCCTATAGGATAATGTCAGGGTGGCTGTGTGCCAGCTGAAACTCAGCAGAAGCTGGGTGATGCAGCAGGACAATAACCCTAAACATCGAAATAAATCCACTACAGAATGGCTTCAAAAAAAAGAAAATCCACCTTTTGGAGTGGCCCAGTCAGAGCCCAGACCTTAACCCAATGGAGATGCTGTGGAATGACCTCAAGAGAGCCGTTCATAACAGACATCCTAAGAATATGGCTGAGCTGAAGCAGTTCTGTAAGGAAAAATGGTCCAAAATCCCTTCCGAACATTGTGCAAGTCTAATCCGCAGCTTCCGGAAATGCTTGGTTAAGGTTATTGCTGCCAAAGGATCGACCAGTTATTAAATCCAAGCGTTCACTTAATTTTTAATTTTTCCACAGCACTGTGAATGCTTTTTATTTTATTTTTATTTTTTTATTAACAATTTGTATTCATTCCATACAACAACTTAAATAAACATAACAGAAAATGTGGAATCAAATTATACAAAATAATAACCCTTGCCCCCAAACAATATTTTTGGCTCCAGCCAAATTGCATCCCCTAAGATTAACCTGTCTGCTTATCATAACACTGGCCAGGGCCCAATTCTTTATGTACTTATCCCCTATATTAATGACCGCCCCATTGCCTAAAACACAGAGTCTAGGGCAAAATGAAATTTGACTGCCCAACACGTCACACATAAAACTCCTCAACCAAAATTCTTGGATTTTTAACACACCACCAAAAAATATGGGTTGTGTGCCCATCTTCTGATTGGCATCACCAGCAGGTGGGTGTGTCTTTAAGACCAAGCCTATACAATCTAGAGGGGATCCAATAGAATTGATGTAAAATCTTAAATTGCATAAGGCACCCCTTTGCATTTCTAGATGTAGACTTGACATTTTTTAGAATCCTATCCCACACTCCCTCCTCCAATCCCAAGTTTAAATCTTTCTCCCATAATCTCTTGAGAGAAGCCGAAGCTCCGTCCCCCAGACTCTGAATTAGCAGGGAGTAATACACTGATGCCTCATGACCTTTTCCAAAAGCAGTAATCACCACTCCTAGAGTATCTGCCGCTTTAGGTGTATGCTACTCCCAAAAATAGAACAGAGCAGCTGTAAATGCCTAAAGAACTAAGACCTGGGAATCCCAAAATGTTGAACCATATTTTCAAAGGATCTCAACACTCCACTCTCATATAGGTCACTGAGCATATTAACCTCCCTCACAATCCACTCTGTCCAGCAGAAAGGGGACTTATTAATACATAATTTTGGGTTCAGTCATATGCTCGAGCCTACATTTAAATAAATGTCCATATTAAACACTCTGGACTCCTTTGTCCATACAGCGTGCAAATGATGACAGGGTGTAATTTAACTTCTCTGGTTAGATAGAAAGGCTTTGTAATGGCGAAATAGGGGCAAGAACTTCCTGTTCAATACAAAACCAGGGAGGGGCTCTCTCAGTTGGGAGCGACCAAATGAGCCAAATGCCTGAGACCGAATGCATAATAATAAAACAAAATCTTGAGTAGGCCTAGCCCACCTTTGTCCATTGGCCTATGTAACTTGCTATCAAATTGCTTGAAATAAGAGAGAGGGAAATCTATAGGGAGAGACTGTAGCAGGTAGTTGAATTTTGGAATACAGTTCATTTTAGAACAATAACCTTCCCAGTCATAGATGAATGTAATGAAGCCCACCTGCCCACATCGCTCAAAAACCTTTTTATTAAAGGGTCAAAATGAACTCTAACTAAATCACACAAATTTGCTGGGAATAAAATACCCAAATACTTAATGCCCTGTTTGGGCCACTGGAAGGCACCTGGCTGAAAAGCCGTTACTGGGCAGTATGCAGGGCAGGGCAGTACGCAGGGCAAGACCAATAGTAACAAGAACAATAAGGGGGAAAGAGGGCAACCCTGCTGGGTGCCCCTATTCAGAGTAAAACAATCTGAAATTAATCCATTCATTTGAACCGCCACTACCAGGTGTCTATAAAGTAACTTAATCCACCCAATAAAAGTATTCCCGAACCCATACATTTCCAAAATCTTAAAAAGATAATCCCATTTTACCATATCAAATGCTTTTTCGGCATCAAGTGAGATGGCAGCGACTGAATTCTGATCATTCGCCACTGCCCACATGACATTAATGAAACGTAACTCTTCTGATAACATTAGATCAGAAGAGTTACGGCCCCGAATAAACCCCACATGATCTATAAGAGATGTCATAACTTTACTTAATCGGTTAGCCAAAATTTTTGACAATATTTTAACATCTAGCTGGATCAGGAAAATTGGACAGTAACTCTTACACTCACTTGGATCTTTGTCCTTTTTAAGAATCAGACTGATCTGGGCTTGTGTCATGGTTGGCGGAAGCTTTCCATTCTTTAATGATTCTGTATAAACTTCTGGCAAAAGTAGATCCAATTCTGTAGCATAAGATCTAAAAAACTCAGCGGCAAAGCCATCTGGCCCGGAGCCTTGCCTGTAGGTAAGGCCTTAATTACACCAAACTCCTCCAAGGTTATCTCAGAACCAAGATAATTTTTTTGATCAGCCGTCTGTTTAGGAAGTTCTAATGGTTCCACAAAGTTTCTAATACCCTCATCAGTAGATGAAGACATGGAACTATAGAGATCAAGATATAATTCTTTAAAAGCATTATTAATATCAATGGCCGAGGTAAATATTTCACTCCCAGCAGATTTCACTGAGGGAATGGTAGAAAAAGATCTAGTCAGAGTTTTCCTGCTTTGTCCCCTGACTCAAAGTATGACTGTCTTGCCCTCCTATTCTATCTATTCTATTCTAGAGTATATCTTATGGACTGATGAAAAAAATGTACAGTCCCTCCCAGATGGGTTCATAAGTCTCCAAATATCTGTAAGACCAAGATTTTTACACAACCTGTGAAGCATCAATGTTGCTCTAGTGGGCTTGCACACTTTTGCTTCACTATGATCAAGGACTGAGTCCATCAAAAGATTAAAGTCTCCTCCCAATATTATATCATGAGGGGTGCCAGTGGCTTGCAACATCCCTTCAAAATCTATAAAAAAGCCCTGATCATCAATGTAAGGTGCATAAATATTAGCCAAAATAAAACTTTGCCCCTGAATTTCAGCTAAAACAAGAATGACTCTTCCTAATTTATCTTTAATCTGTTTGAGACATTTGAATTATAGAGGTTTACTTATCAGCGTAATGACTCCCCTGCTCTTATTTGAGCCAGCACTAAAGAAAACATGTCCACCCCATATGTCCAAATTTTTCAGGTACCTGCTAGGAAAGATGCGTTTCTTGAAGAAACACTATATCATATTTCTTATGCTTAAGAAGATAAATAACATTCCTTCTTTTTATGGGGTGCCCCAAACCATTCACATTCCACATGGAGAGAGACAATACACTCATATTAACATCTGACATTTTGACATATAAGAAAATATAGATTGTGTGTCAAAAACAAGATTATAAAGACCACATTCCAACATTAGTGCAACAATCAAAACCCGAACTTCCCCCAGAACCAAACAATCAGAAAAAAGAAATGTTCGCATTAACCCCGCGCACAACAGCGCCAACTGGTGTCCATCCCTCTAAACTCAAACAGTTCATGTACGCCTACGAGAACCCTCGCATCAGCTTTGCTGTCAGATTACTCAAGTCTGGTGTTTCTATAAAAATTTTGTGAGACAGAATTACACGGCAGAAGATAATCTATAAAACAAACTCTAGCCAATAGGCAGAATAAACACAAAGAGCGTGTAGATTCATCCACAAAACTGTTCTGAAGGTGTGTTACTCCATAAAACAAACTCCAGCCAATAGGAGGAATAAGCACAAAGAGCGTGCAAATTCATCCACAAAACTGTCCCGCAGGTGTGTTACTCCACAAAACAAACTCCAGCCGCTAGGTGGAACCAGCACAAAAAGAAAAAAAAAGGTGCTCAGTTTCCTCGAACAGTCAAGTGAATGTTCAGTAAGCCGGTCCACTCAGCTACAACGTGAGTACCACAAGATAACTTACTCACTCCATTGACTTTATGAAGGACATCGCTTGCTGTGAGCATGTAAATGTTTTATGGCCTTCCTTATCATCTATTCTCAATTTGGCCGGGAATGTCAGTGCAAAAGCAACCTTCCGTTGATGTAAAATTTTCTTGCATTCCTTGAATCGATCATGTTTCTCTCTTGTTGAGTTCGCAAAGTCTGGGAACAAGAAAATGCTGTGGTTTTTCCAAAAAAGCCTTCCTTCACAAGATCTTTATCAGATGATCTCAGAAATTTGGCCAGAATTGATCGGGGCCTGCCTCCCTCTGCAGCTCGCCGAGAAGGAACCCTGTGAGCTCGCTTGATTTCCAGCTTATGGCCTGTTATGTCAAGCAGATTCGGAAGGAGCTCATCCAGGAATTTCACCATATCCTGACCCTCTTCGGCCTCAGGAATTCCAACAGTACGGATGTTATTCCGCCGGCTATGGTTTTACATGTCCTCCAACTTCTCCCAGTCACGCTCCAAATCCACCTTGGTCACTAGCGGATTAGCAGATAATTCCCTCTCTGATAACTCCAGATAATCGATCTGTTCCTTGACATCCCCCCACTCTTGTAACCACATCGGTAAACTTCGCCTCCATGGCAGTGATCGATCGACGTATCACAACAAGATCCTCCAAGTCAGCAACGACCAGCATTGCCGACATGTTCAACATCTCTCGCCTCATTTCCCGCATCTCTCCAACTAAATTGACTCCCAGGCTCGGGGCCTGCTCGGAGGTGTCAGCTTGAGCAAGTAAGTGTCTTTTAATGTCTCCAGAGCCCGAGGATTCTGAATTATTTTCATATTGTCCTCCTAGATCAGTTATGGAACAGAGTGTATTGAATCTCACTGGTTTATGTCATTAATAGTGTTAAAACTAGCAAAGTGCGCAGAGCTCGCCGTTCACACATCCAATCCTCGCATGGTGTCACGTGACTCTCCGAACTGTGAATGTTTAATGGGATGTGTTCAATAAAGACATGAAAGATTATAATTGGTTTTGTGCTGTTAGCTTAAGCACATTGTGTTTGTCTATACTTGTGACTTTGATGAAGATGAGATCACATTTTATGACCAATTAATGCAGAACACCATCTAATTCCAAAGGGTTCACATATTTTTCTTGCCACTGTTTTTTTGCACTGTCACCCAAAACTCCTACTCCTACCCTCTTCAGAATTAAAAAAAAAAAAAAAAAAAATGATCTATCAAACATTTGAAAAAATGTAATTACTCAGAGTTAAAAAAAGAAGTAGTTTTTATAAAGAATAAACATATAATTGGGGGCCTGGTTAGCTCAGTGATAAAATACGCTGGCTACCACCCCTGGAGATCGCTAGCTCGCTAGTTAGAATCCCAGGGCGTGCTGAGTGACTCCAGCCAGGTCTCCTAAGCAACCAAATTGGCCCGGTTGCTAGGGAGGGTAGAGTCACATGGGGTAAATTCCTCGTGGTCGCTATAATGTGGTTCATTCTCGGTGGGGCGCGTGGTGAGTTGAGCGTGGTTGCCGTGGTGGATGGCGTGAAGCCTCCACACAGCTATGTCTCCATGGCAACGCGCTCAAATAGCCACGTGTCTTGACGGTCTCAGACACGGAGGCAACTGGGATTCGTCCTCCGCCACCCGGACTGAGGCGAATCACTACGTGACCACGAGGACTTAAAAGCACATTGGGAATTGGGCATTCCAAATTGGGAGAAAAAAAAAAGAATAAACATATAGATTTCATTTGGGTCTTTTTTTTTGACCCACACATGCATTTAAAGGGGATGAAGTTACATATGCGTTCTAGGGTTAATGGTCATCAGGCTTCATTATATATATATGATATATGCTGAGAATGAGCATGAAGACTTGAAAAGTGTTTTTGCAGAGGACTTTAGGGTAAGTTGGGACAGCACTTGGGGTGGCACCATTCTTTTGACATCAGTGTGACAAGGAAAGTGACAATACAACTGATTCAAGACATTTCAGTAATTAATTTAAATATAAAGCACACTGTAGCAAAATTACATAATCCCTTGTTTTAATCTTACTATAATAATCCATTTTATCTGTATAGTGACATAAATCATGAACTAGGGCATTTAATGTTTTTGATTAATAGAAGTATGAATAAGTGTATTTATTAAGCATTTATAACACGTAAGTTAAAACGCTCACTATTCGGTAAGTATTAGATGAAAGTTGCCATTTTTATGCATGTTGTTATAAATGCATATAGCAATTATTTATAATGCATTTGTAACTGACTTATTAGTCATCAATAAACCCCTTTATAAACCATTAACAAAGCGAAAATTAAAGTGTTACCAAACTTTGTTTAAATAATGGAAAATTGTAATATCATAAAAACAGACATTAATACTTTTTAGATAAATAATTTCTCAAACATTAGAAAGATGATTGTGTAACTTCAAGCTTGAAAATATTCAGATGTCATTTTCAATCATCTACAAAAACATCAATTATCCCAGCATTGAATCCACTTGTCTCCCAAGTAAGTTTGCTTTCGACATAGCTTTAAAACATCTCAAGACATCCAGACAAGATGTAAGTCAACCAATTGGGGGATCCTCTGAGGTGGGAAGTAATGATTGACTTTCTAAGAAAACATCTGCTATTATGGCATTCAGAAGGCAATATCTGACACACTTTTGAGGGCAAGTTCAAACAGTCCTCAGAGTTCATGCCTGACAGCCGCCTAAAGCAGCTCATTCTGAGGTTTGTGGTGTCTCTGTGTCCTATAATCAAATCTCAACGAACATACATTAGTGTCTAAGTGTCTAGTTTCAAATTTGCAACTTATCACCAACAGCAACAGAATATACTGCTGTCAATCACACTCTCTAAAACCTTATCAATGACTCAACCAGACTCCTGAAAGTTAATACATTTCTTTTGGTTCTTTTTCTCTTTTAAAGCCCTTTAAAATGTCAACTATTGAAGGATCGTTAACAAACAAATAAAAACATGTAATACCCAAAGTTAAAATATAATATCTAGCATATTATACACAAAGAATAAAATAAAAAATAGAAAAAAATAACAAATAAATAAATTAGAAAAAAAATATACATATATTTAAAATGTTTTTTACATTCATGCTATACTGACTAAAACAGAAGAACATGTCTTAATCATATTTCACCCCAAAATCAAAAGAAAGAAATAATAAATTATATTTTGCTTGAAGAAAATGAAGCCTACTTCAGGAGCACAATTTGTTTTGCATTGTGAATTTTTTTTAATGGCAGTTAAACACATTATCTTCTTTATTTCTCATTAGCATTATGGCCAAAAAAAAATATATTATTTAAATGTTACAGTATTCATACATCCTGGTAGTATTTGCTTCACTGCTTTTAATTTATGCTGATTTTAATGTATAATAACGAAGAAAAAAAAATCAAATGTAAAACATTCAGACTCATAATAATGAGAATTTGGGCAAAAATGTGCCTAAATGTCATGAAAATAATATCACACAAAATCTTGATGGTCTAAAAAAATAGGCTTCATTTTCATAATGCAAAATATAATTTCCTTTCCATTAGAGTCAGGGTTGGGAGGGTTACTTTTGAAATGTATTCCACTACAGATTACAGAATACATGCTGTAAAATGTAATTTGTAATGTATTCCGTTAGATTACTCAAGGTCAGTAACGTATTCTAAATACTTTGGATTACTTCTTCAGCACTGGTAGATTTTTTCACTTGTTTTGACTATAAAAACTCTGCCAGTACAGTAAGACAAAATACATGTTAAAAATACATTCTCTGAAAAACCGAAATATCTTATGCAGTGTTGTTTCTAAAACAAGATGAATCAAATTGATCTTGTTTTAAGAATTTTTAGATATTTTTACAGGAAAACAATACAAAAATTATTATCAAGAATATGATTTTTGCCCTAATATCAAAGGTCTTACTAGAAAAGAAGAAATTATGATCCAACGTGAATTTTCTTGATAAAAAATATGATCATGTCTGGTAACATGTGCATGTAAAATGGCTAGAAATAGCATTTTAACTTAGCATAAAGCTGACAATTTACACAAGGTTTGTTTCTATTTCTTCTGCTCCAAACTTACTTCAGACTTACTTCTCTGTCTGCTCGTATGAATGTAACACATCATAAGAAAGTGTTTCACCGCTGTTCAAACGCTCTTTGGATCGCATCATTTATATGTATAAATGTTTTCCATCTGATAGGACTAAATATTAAATGAAACAAATGACAATAAAATGCAAAGTAATCTCTTCAGTAATCAAAATACTTTTTGAATGTAACTGTATTCTAATTACCAATGATTTAAATTGTAACTGTAGTGGAATACAGTTACTTATATTTGTATTTTAAATACATATTCCTGTTACTTGTATTTCGTTACTCCCCAACCCTGCCTAGAGTAACACAGATTTCTGTGCAGAACAGCGAAACAAACGGTTGCAAAAGGTTGCATTGCCATTTTATACAAATGCCTATTATGTTGCTCATTTCTTTGAAAAGCTGTTTAAAATGTTGAAGAACTGAAGCATTGCATTTCAACACTGTTTTATCACCTGCACACTTCAAAAGTGGAACAGGTAACATGAAAATCCCATGAAGTCGTAAAAGCCCTTAAACAAGGCCAAACATCATACAGATACGATGTGGAAACCACTCCCATACCATATAAGTGTGAATGAATATGTGAAAGTGTCTTATTAGTCATAAATAGACGAGGCCTTCCTTACCTGGGTCAGAGGGCCTGTGTTGAGGGGGAAGTGTCTCATTGTGTTCGTCCTGACTGATGCCAGACAAGTTTCATTGCTATCTCATCCAAAGGACAGTAGCTGCACCTGTTAGATATTTATTTATCCCCATATATCTAACCGCTGCTCTAAACAACCACATTTGTTTTTAATATTTAACACCAAAAGAAAAAATGTGTGCATTTTAAGAGCGTTCCCATCATGTTTTTTTCTTCCACTCAGAATGACAAAAGCATTCCCTTTAGTGGGATGTAGGATTTCTTGAGACCTCAACTGTCTGTCTCTGAGTTGAGTGTAATCTCACTCTGGATCATTGAAGACTAACTCACTGAGATCAGCACAAACCCTCCGTCTGATGTCTGAAAGAAACCTGATGTGGTGGAGATCAGAGGTGAACTGTTTCAATGTTTCATTTCAATTCATGTGAATATAAATGATTTCTGTTCAGTTCTTGAACTGCTATTGAGAGAGGAAAAGTTAGATTCGTTTTTTTAATGTTATAAATATAAGACATATAATATAAGAATAAGATAATCACATGAGTTTCATTGGAACAGGTAGCTGCTGACTGATAAACACAGGGACATTGAATGAATATAAATGGCGCAGGGGTCTTGGAGTCAGATGTCTGACCTTAACTACCTAAGATATAAGTAGACACAAATGAGACAATGGTTGTAATACAGTATAGATTGTAAAATTAGTGTGAATAACATAGTTCAGACTGGTCTTGGTAGAATTTGATGAGAAATGAGTTCATATTATAGTCACTGACTTTTGATCGCACAAGACATTTGATTGAGACGTTGGTATGACCATCTTAAACACTGGAGGAGACACATGTGAGATCACGGTGAGAAGCAGGAGACTCTCTGTTTCATCCTCATTGATGTCTTGGAGAAATAATTGTGAAATTAAAGAGATATCTTTGGTGATTTTTGTTTCCTTTGGGATAAACCATTCTTACCCATGGCTCTAACTTGAAACTCCTTTTCACTGATAAGTAAAACACCTGATGTTCATGGTTTTTACCTCTTTTTTATTTTGTCATGTCCTCCCCTCCCTCGTCCTCATTCGTTTGGCCTGTACATGAACCCTTGCTGACTTTTTACCCTTCACTCCCTACCTGGTAACAGCACAAGCAGCTGTTTCTCTCTGACCTCATTGGGATGCACTGAAATGTGACTGAAATGAACCAAAGAACCAACAAAAGCAGTTCAAGATACACTGATATGATATACGATGTGAACAACCGTTTCAAATTGGTCAACTGTCGATTATAGTTTAGTTGTCATTATGCCAATGACAATATATATATATATATATATATATATATATATATATATATATATATATATATATATATATATATATATATAATGACCATTAAACTGCGCAGTTAACTGTTGACCTATTTCCTAGATAACTGTGCTAGTTTCATGACTCTGATGCAAATATCTCAAGTATTCTGTGAAAAATATGTGTCCTGTTCCATCATTACAGTGACCCAAATAAACATTGTTCTTAACTAAAAAAGGAAAGTCTTAGCTTTCTATTTATATAATTATTATGTTTCAATACCCCAAAAAATAACTCTTTGGCTTAACTTGATTCAGTCGTGGACAGTGGTTCCACATGTTTGAAATTAGTTTTCTAAAATAAAATGACTATGTAATCTCAACTCAAACATATCCTGTAAAGGGAACCTAATTGAATTGACTAAACACAATGAAATGAAACATTTCAAATACATTTATTTTATTTCTTTATTTACTGGCTAGTGATAATACATATTAGCATGCTATATACATGCTGGTGTGAAGCTCTACAGAGTGCAGATTGGTAACTAAGCTATAGTTAACACAGCAATTGCTCTAAACTGAAAGTATGTGCAACATGTACATGTCCTCAAGTTAAAGCTGCACTATGTAAGATTTTTTTGGTTAAAAATGAACAAATTTGATTGAGTACATAAAAAACCAGTGTTCAAAACAATGTTCTTACCTTACCCCCATTCACTACTGTGAGCTTATAAAACGTATTTGTATTTTGAGCTATCGGGTCCAATTTGGCACAAAATCGTTGGCTTATGACATCTTTGCATCATTACGTCATGTCCGTGAACATAGGACAGAAGAACCGGCTGTCTTTTTCCCATGTAAACAGTAGATGGCGGTAATGAACTGTTTTCGTTTGCGATTAGCCGTTAAATAGAAGAAAGAAACTACAGTTCAGTTAGTCACACTCACAGTTCAGGACAGCAATCTGGATGGATTTTTATCGTTTGGCGAAGTTTACCTGCTATAATGCTTAGATTTGTTGTCTGGTAGGGTTGTTGAAGCTAATATTGCTTGTATGAATCGAACATTTCTCGTGAGTTAACCGATCGCGATGTATCTACGTTGTCCGGTGAAGTTACTGTGACAGGTTTACTAATATTTATGACTTCTGAAATTGACTGTTAACTGTTATATTGCATTTTTAAGCATATTATTTTAATGTTTAATAAAGTATATTTTATCCCCATCATTATTGAATCCTTGTTTTATGTTTTTAGTTTACGGTATTATTGTGTGCATTGCATAGACATTCTATTGTAATATTACGGTTCACTTGCATTATCAACTGAGACTGTACAATATAATATAAAAATAATAAAGTCTTCAATTGAACTTGTATCAGCCATATCACGAGTATCAAGTGTTATACAATACAAACATTAAGAGTAGATAAAACACTTGAAAAATTATATTAAAATATACTGGCAGTGATTTAGTCCCCTGTTTTCTGTGTAAAAGCGCTTTGAGTGTAGTGTCAGAAAAGCGATACAAGTGTAAAATTCATTCATTCAAAATATGTAATAGCAAGTAATATTTCAGTTTTAAATGTTTAATCGTATAACATTATAATATCAACATGAAAATAGCACGTTATGACTCCGGCTCTGAATATCTCCAGTCATGATCACACACAGGCAAAGCTCTAATCATGATTCACCCGCACAGAAGAGCAGTGCCAAAACACGATTCACGTAAAGTGTTCTTCTGCAAATTGCTTACAATTTAAAATTTCAACCACAGAAGTCAATAGAGAGCATAAAGATACATAGTGCAGCATTAACCTCAAGCTCCACTGTTCACCATAATGGTAACCACCAAAAATCCAACATAACAGAGGCTCTTCTAAATCTCAACCTAACAAAATTTAAAGACTAACACATATCTCCTTTATATTCATCTTGCACAGAGACACATTAGATAAAACTTAATTTACATATATATATATATCCCAGTCTGTCCCAGTTTAACTCAGTTTAATTAAGTTCACTTGGTTACATGTATTTTTTGAGTAACATGAACAATGGAGGATTCTGTACACCTAACAATAGTAAAAGTAAATTATTTGAATGAACTCCAATCAGTTTAAATGATTGGGATCTAAGCATTTAAATTCTGAGGCTTTCTTTTTTACTTTAGCGCTCTCAAAATGTGTTTCTGGGTCAAAGTGACTCAAAATGATGGAACGGTCACATATAATGTATCTTTGATTAAACTGATTCCATTATAAAGAAATGAACTTTTCTGACTGTTGAGTACCATTAGATACACAGGGTCATGTTTCTTCATGAACAAATTGTTTTCTGAGGTCACATTACAGGGGTATTGCTCAAAGTCTGTGGTTCATTGATGGGTCTGTCCCAAAATTATTCATTTGTTTTTCCCACCACAAGAACAGTGTGCTTGAAACAGCTGCTATGAACTTTGAAAGCAAGTGAGTCAGACTGGCCCAGTTCATTGGGAGGGTAGAGGTGATGTAGAGCGTATGCCTGTGACATTTGTGTGCACGCACACACGCACGCACACACACAAACACACACACACATGCGAGCGTGTTGGTGCGGCCATCCTTATGAGGACTCTCCATAGACATAATCTTTTTTATATTGTACAAACTATAGATTCTATTCCCTAACCCTACCCCTAAACCTAACCCTCACAAAAAACGTTCTGCATTTTTACATTTTCAAAAAAACATCGTTTAGTATGTTTTTTAAGTTATTTGAATTATGGGGACACTATAAATGTCCTCATAAACCACATTTATCGCATAATACCCTTGTAATTACCAGTTTGTAACCTAAAAAAATGTCCTTGTAAACCACCCAACACACACACACACACACACACACACACACACAAACACACACATATGTCTATAAGCTGAAAGATTTACCTCTGTCTCTCCCATTACTACTGTAATAAGGAGCCAGCCATGGTCTTTCTTGTGATTGTGGCGTCACAAATGCAACTGGCAAACAATGAAAAAAAATGGTAAGCATAAGGGTAAGTACAATGTAGAATAAAAGTCTGAACCTTTATAAATTATAAAGTCTTGTGTAATATTGTAATAAATTTCTTGTTTGAGATTAGGAAACAAACTGGCCTGGTTTGGCTTCAGATAGGCTATTCCTAGAATGATTCCCAAATCATTAAGTGTCTGATAAAAGAAAACCCATATTTGTTATGGAGTAGGAAACAAACATACTTACAATAGAAGCACAGTCCCAAATCAGTAAATTGGTTTACTCATGAACATTATAACTAGCCCTATAGAAATAATGTGTTAAGTTAGTTTGATTTCCCATAGCACTTTGAAGTACAAAAAACACAGAGGTTTGAATTCAGAAGTTTCTAGATGCTCAGATGATCAAAAATAAATAATATTCATTACACATGAAATGTAACAACATACGGTATCTTAAATATTAATTGCAAAAAAGAAAGAAAAAAGCTGCATCACATATGTGATGAATGTGTACATCAGCCATCACCGAAGACCATTTTTGACCCAGGAAATACCTCTCCTCAACAAGCTGCATGGTTTGAGGTATCATTCATTTCCATAGAACAAAGTTACACACCAAACTTAAATAATTAGGGTTTGGGGTTTTGAAAAATTATTAAGTATGAGCAAAAAACTTCACTAATGAGCAGGGCTGTGGAAACAATTTGAAAAGTGGCAAGGGATGAGCACAATTAGGCTTGAGTATGAATGTAGAAATTACCAAAAGTGTTAATAATGATTGCTAAACCCATATAAATGCATATTAAATAGACTCCAATGAAGTTGAAAGCATCTTGAGTATCTTAAGTTTTGCAGCTATTGCCTCAGATAAATGAAGAACAATGGCTAGAGTTGAAAAGTGAGCCATGAGAGCCTCCATAAGAAAAGAGTGTCGTTTACGGCACTTGGCACAGGGCCGTCTGAAGAGGTACTTGCTAAGTGCTGTCATTAAGTTGGAGTCAAAATGTCTACATGACTTGCATTGTGCACCACAGCCAGCCCTTGTTTCCTGTTAGCCCTGGAGATGTGCATTGTCCTGGGGCCCCTTAGGTTGACCTGGGACCGGGGGCCGTAGCAGGACAAGAGGACACAAAGGTGACGTACTGTAAGTCAAACGCTATCAAGTCTAGTCATCCAGTCTGTATTGCCACCACCCTGACCCTCTCTTATCTTGCTTGTGACTGGCATTATTTCTACAGTAGCAACCTGCGAAGCCGCATTTCACACGTTCAGTTAGGGATGTATTATGTTGTGTCACACCTCACCTGCTTGTGAAAAGCAGAGACACATTATCACGACGGGTGCCTGTCTCTTTGAACTGAAGGCCCTCCTCCTGCACCATCGGTGGGTGCATTTGCATTTTATGCTGGTATTAAGGCAGTCTGATACACACTAACGTCGTAATGACGTTTTGAACATGGTGTGAGACAGCGTCTTCAGATCTTCACTGCCCTCAGGGACTATTTAGGTGGTGTAATCAAAGACTCTCCTCCATAAATTGGCTTTCATACTCAGCTTTATGGGTCCCGATTTGTCAGAACAAGGGGTGAAAGGAGACGTGGTCAGGGGGTTAACTACAGTCCACCTGAGGGAAGTGCTGGGGCTGATAAAGATCCTGTGGTAATTCTGAGCCTGTAGCAGTTCTATTCTTCAAATATTTTAGGACAGGTTCGTCTAAAATATGGTGTATTCACATCATTTTTAAATTACCTTAAATACGAGTTTCCAACTTGTAAAAAACATTCACATCTTTGTAGAGCTTGTAATTAAATTGTAAACTCTGAATTTTATGAAAGCACTGATTTGGCAGTTGTGACATCAAGTGAAAAGCACCAAAATGTTAGTGGCCTCAGCAGTTAGAAGTAGTTTACACGTTTAATATGCCATTATAGCCAGTATCACCTGATATGCTTTGTTTGTTCTTAAAGGAATATTCTGGGTTCAATACAAGTTAAGCTCAATCGACAGCATTTGTGGCATAATATTGATTACTACAACAATACATTTGGCAAAAATCTGATTAGATTTAGATTTGAGAGCTATGTCAGAGGGGATGTTTTTCAGCTAACAACAACTTAAATTTCAGTCTATTCATCACACAAAACTAACATATGGCTTCAGATTTGGAATATAGTGCACAGGTTATATACAGTAGTCTACTTTAATGGTACTTATACAGTATGTTGCTTTTTTGTTACACTATTATGAAAAAGAGCACTCTGTAAGTTCGTCAAAGAATGTTTGAAGTCCACAGAAGAAAGTCGTACAGGTTTTAGAATAACATTACGGTGAGTAAATGATGACTGGATTTTAATTCCTTAACTATTCCTTTAACTTTTCAGAGATTCAATGTTCCGTTGTCAATTATTTTTTAAATGTGGATTATGTTCATAGTACTTTCGCATTGTTTCTCAATAAACACAATGAGCATGCTGTGTGGCACACTTATATCCACCCATTTTAGCACCTATATTTTAGGGAATGCTTTTCAGAAACACATTTAATAGTACCATTAACTTCTTTTCATGCAAAGTCCTCATGTGCTTGCTTGTGCATGTATAATCCATTTTCACTTTTGTTTAGGCCATGCATCAAATGATCAATCATAGGTGAGTGTTTTGCTTAGTATTAGCCATCTTTCATTGTCACCATCAAAGGACTGTCTCGTCTATTTTCTGTGAGTGAAAAAAAAAGAGGAGGTTAAAGGACAGGAGTGCTGGGTCTCATCCTTACACAACATCGGCGTTGTGACAGAAGCCAAAGTTTACTGATGGTCAGTAGAGGTCCATCAGGGGAAGCAAGGGAGGCCGAGCCTCCTAAAAATGTATTCAAAATGAAGGTAACAACTGCCTCCAACTGTGTTCCATACAAGAAAGTAAGTCAATAAGGTTTGAAACAGCATGAGGGTGAGTAAATGATGACAGAATTTTTGGGTGAACGATCCCTTTAAGACTATATTAAGATATCAGAGAGAGTTCATGTGTAAACGGGAGCATAATTAACAGCAAAAATTGATTTACATATGAGCCTCCCTGGAATATTCCCTCATGGACCGCCGCTGCTGTCAGTAGCAGTGAAGTATCTCTCTCCGTGCTTGGTTTAGGCCCTCAGATTTTCACCGGCCTGCCCTCTGGTTCACCTTGAGCTGCTGCGAGACCTCCATCCCACTCCATCTGTCACCAGCAGAGAAGATCTGCTCTCTTTTACTGCTGTTGTAACAATGACCAGCAGATCTGAGTTCAGCCAAGATCCACCAGGAATGCATTTTAACCACACACACTGCATGTGACCTCCCTCACACTTATGAGTTTTTATTTATAGACTAGTCAATCAGAGAGGGAGTTAAGGGCTTTCGAACATTCACAGTGAACGTTGAAACATTGCCTCTCTGCAGTTGATCAGCCATGATACAATTGCTCTGACTCTTTGCTCTGTGTTATGTTCTAGGAACTAAAGAAAATGGAACATTTATACATTTATTAAGTGGGTCTGTTTCAAACCAACTGTGATAGATTGACTAAAATTGTAGTTCTAAGAAATGCCACTAGATGGCACTACTTGGTTATACAAAGTAAAAAATAACTTGCCTTTGAGAATGGGTTATGTCCTTTAAAAGCAAAGTTTAGTTTTTACTATGTCCTATTAAAGGATTGCTGTGTTCACAATCGTGTTTAAAAGGTACCAGGTTGATGTATTGACTGCTTTTGAGGACAGTGTGATCTAATGAAAAAAATGTGACTTTTGCAAAATAATATGGCTCTTTACGCGTATCGCGGCAGTTCCACAGTGAAATGTCCACTGTGTGGCGCTAAAAGCTAATTAAATTTTTTCCAGGACAGATGAGGGTTTTAAGCTTAATGCTCAAGTGTTTTAAATCTACAAAAGCGAAAACTCTACCCTAAATCTTAAACCTAAACCTAACCGATAGTGCATTAAAAACAAATGTGAGATGAAATACGCAATTGCTGAAGCAACCACATCATTTTGTGGTGCTTCTATGACACTTTTGACTCGCGTGTCGAATTGTATGCTCTTTAGGAATCGTACCCCAATCCTTCACGTTGCGAGTGTGCTCTATCGGCTCTGTCTCTTCTCTATCATCGAACCTGATACTGATGTATTGAGAATATCAATCCTCAAATAAAAATATTGATTCTCTTCGTTGTTTTTTTATTTTTACTAGTGATATTATTATTTAATTACCATGATAATGAATGCATATCATAAACTTCAAAGTGAAAAAAAAGAAGTACACATTAGCAAATGGTTGTGTAGGATAGGAATTATTTGTTCTTCTGCTCATCTTTATGTGAAAACTGCTGAAAGACTCAAGCAGTCACAGACAGCACTCGCGTCACTCCACGCTCGTTTAAACAGAGTGCATGGCTGAGGTAATGACAGAAAAACAAACAGCATCTGGAGTTAATTCACACTTAATAAGGACAAATCTAAACGTCACACTCATTATGGTGACGCTTAGTTTGAAAGTTTATTAAAGTTGTTAAAGCATTGATAATGTTTTCTTTAATTGTTGGTACTAAATGATACCCTTATGAAAATTAACCATGGTTTAACTATAATTATATTGTAGTAACCATGACTGTGTTCACCATGGCGGAAATTATGGTTTTACTTTAGTAATATTGTAGGACCATGCCAGTACCATCATGACTGTAACCATGCATATTTGATGGAAACCATGGTTTTAGTTTAGTAATACTGTAGTAAAGATGGTTATTTTTGTGGTTACTATGGTTTACTATAAATACTGTGGTCAAATTATAGTTACTGTCACTGATCTATAATATAGATATAAAGATCAGTGGTTGCTGTAGTAAAAACATTGTTAATTTTCATAAGGTTAACAATACAGAAGTCAAAAAGATTCACCATTTTAGACCTATAAATGTAATATACAGTATATACAGTGTATATATATAGAGAGAGAGAGAGAGAGAGGGAGAGAGAGAGAGAGAGACGATTTAAACAAAAATATATAAAATTAAAAAAGTTTAATAGCGGTATCAGTATTGGTATCATAGATATCGGTCTTGATAGTACTCTGTATCAGAACGAATAGAAAATAAGTGGTATCGCCCATGCCTAATGTAAAAATCCTTTAGCCAAAATGTAGGTATAGTAATGTGAATTTATGAGACTAATTATTGGATTTACCAAAGTATTTCAGGTTCGTGGCTTAAAATCTTAAAAAGCCATTCAGAATTTTCTTTGAGATCTAGTAACAAGTAAACCAGATATCCAAGAGTAGAACTGACCAATCAGAAAATGTATAGCTGTGCTGATTAATTATGCAAGAAATATTAAACATGATTATATACTGTATCTGTAATTATTCATAGCAGGCCTGTAATCCTATTTAATATTCTTGAATTAAAAATATGGACAATCTCATCACATCATGTTATTTTATTTGTCCCTTTGGAAAATATATCCAAAAGGTGGGGCTCAACAAAATTTCCCCCATTAACCCCGTCAATTCACACGGGATAAGTATAACCAGGGGTTATTTTTACAGGATGTTTTACTGAAGGTTAAAAGGACGCTTTAATAGGAACGCACATGTAACGTTTGTGTCTAGGAGTGGAAAAGGAAGAGAGGAGAGGAGACGCAGGAGTGGAATCTTTAAATCTTTTAATAATAATCGCTGGAGTGGAAACAAATGCTGGAGTGGAAACAAACAATAAAGCTCAACATGCTAACATATCACAACGTAACTCTTCATAAACTCAACGCAAAACTTCAATAACTCAATGTAACATTTCAAGGACTGACCAATCACTGAACAAAACTAGAGGGTATTTATACACAGAAAATTAATGAGGGAATGGGAGGCAGGTGAGGATAATGATGAGCAGATGAAAGTGATTAGGGCAGTGAATTCTGGGAAATGTAGTGCAGGGGAAAACTTATAAGAGTCCTTGAAGAACATGATGGAGACAGACTGTGACATTCCCCCGCTTTAAAGGGTGACTCCTGGTGCCCAAAGACGGATGAGGAGGGTAGGGTGACGCAGAAGATGAAGGATCCCAGGAGAATAATCAGGAGGCCTATGGGGCAGCTTCAGGGCTGGGAATGGATCCGGGGCCTGGGGGGCATCTTCAGGGCTGGGAATGGATCCGGAAGCCTGGGAGGCGGCCACAGGGCAGGGACTGGGTCAGGAGGCCTGGGAGGCAGCCACAGGGCAGGGACTGGGTCAGGAGGTGGAACCGCTGAAGGAGGAGACTCTGGGGAAGAAGGCGGAGCAATGGAAGACTCTGGGGGCAGAGCCATGGAAGACTCTGGGAGCAGAGCCATGGAAGAGGCTCGAGAGATGAAGCCATGGAAGGCGGAGCCATGAGAGGCTCGAGAGGCGAAGCCGTGGAAGGCGGAGCAGTGTGGGGCTCGAGGGGCAAAGCCGTGGAAGGCGGAGCCGTGTGGGGTTCGAGGGGCAAAGCCGTGGAAGGTGGAACCGTGAAAGGCTTGAGGGGCAAAGCCATGGAAGGCGGAGCCGTTAAAGGCTCGAGGGGCGAAGCCGTGGAAGGCGGAACCGTGAAAGGCTCGAGGGGCGAAGCCGTGGAAGGCGGAGCCATGAAAGGCTCGAGGGGCGAAGCCGTGGAAGGCGGAGCCGTGAAAGGCTCAAGGGGCAGAGACATGGGAGGGGGAGTCAAGGAAGGTGGAGCCGTGGAAGGCTCAAGGGGCAGAGGGAAGGAAGGTGGAGCCAAGGAATGCGGAGCCGTGGAAGGCTCGAGGGACGGAGACATGGAAGGCGGAGCCATGGGAGGCTCGAGGGACAGAGGCATGGAAGGCGGAGCCATGGAGGCTCGAGGGAAGAGTCCGTGGAAGGTTCGGGGCTGAGAGCCGTGGAAGGCTCGGGGCTGAGAGCCGTGGAAGGTTCAGGGCTGAGAGCCGTGGAAGAGAGTACAGGCAGAGACTGGGGATCGACCTCCGTGGTCGTGAGTACGGGCAGAGACTGGGGATCGACCTCCGTGGTCGTGAGCATGGGCAGAGACTGGGGAATGACCTCCGTGATCGTGAGCATGGGCAGAGACTGGGGAGGAGGAGTACTTTTCCTTCTCCTCCTCTTCCGGCCAGCAGGTAGCATGAATACGGGTATGGTCGAGGCTACAGGCACTGGCTCTGGGACGGTCGAGGCTACAGGCACTGGCTCTGGGACGGTCGAGGCTACAGGCACTGGCTCTGGGACAGTCAAGGCTACAGGCACTGGCTCTGAGATGGTCGAGGCTACAGGCACTGGCTCTGGCTCATTAACTGTGGAAGGCACGGGCACTGGCTCATTAACTGTGGCAGGCACGGACACTGGCTCGTTAACCGTGGCAGGCTCGGGCACTGGCTTGTTAACCATGGCAGGCATGGGCACTGGCTCGTTAACCGTGGCAGGCATGGGCACAGGTTGTGGCCCGGGGTTCCCGCCATAATTCACAGCATATGGGGGAAATACAACTTCCGTGGTTGCTACCACTGAATGAGGCAGGGAATCCACCACAGGAACCTGGAGAGGAGGAGCCCCCCCCAAAAAAATTATTTAGGGGAATTGTATGGAGAGGAGTTACCTTGGATATAGGGGGTGTGGAAGGCGCGGAGACAGGGGCTGTGGAAGGCACGGAGACAGGGGCCATGGAAGGTGCGGAGAAAGGGGCCGTGGAAGGCTTGGAGCTAGAAGGTGGCACGGGGTTCCCGCCATAATCCACAGTTTGAGGGGAAAATGCTGGGAGAGGAGTCACCTTATCTGTCATACATGTCGATGCAACTGAAGGGTAATGGAGGCTCGTGTGGCTCTGACATATTCCAAAAAGGAAAGATTCTCCACTTGCAGAAGGGCTGTTGGATGGTGAAAGTTCAAACCCATTCCGTAGATGGAACAGAGGTAGGGGTCCGAAATAGTGGAGGAAGTGACGAGTTGACAGAACTTGCTGTAGTAATCCAGGAGAGGAAGGTCTTCACGAAATAAATCCATTATGGGACCGGTTAGCTCCATGACTCATGTGGGTCTGGACGAGTGGGAGAGGAGGATTAGAGGGATCGCTGGAGTAGAGGTGGATGTTTGGAAGAACAGGTAAGTATATCCGTATTCTTTGTGGGTCAGTCCTTCTGTAACATTGGTGTCTAGGAGTGGAAGAGGAAAAGTGGAATCTTTAAATCTTTTAATAATAATCGCTGGAGTGGAAACAAATGCTGGAGTGGAAACAAACAATAAAGCTCAACATGCTAACAAATCACAATGTAACACTTCATAAACTCAATGTAACACTTCATAAACTCAACGTAACACTTCATAAACTCAACGCAATACTTCAATAACTCAACGTAACACTTCAAGGACTGACCAATCACTGAACAAAACTAGAGGGTATTTATACACAGGGGAAAACTTCAAAATAAGAGTCCTTGAAGAGCATGATGGAGACAGACTGTGACAGCGCAGACTGTAAAAATTACTGACATGACCAATTCACACAGGATTAAAATTGCGGAGAAGCTCTGGTAAAATTTTACGCCTGTTAAAAAATCAATACTTATTACTTTGGGAAGGACAGAAATTCTGATTACAAAGTCTAAACATTTCTGCGTAGTTCTTTGGTATCTTCTGTACAACTATTCGCAGAGACTATTTTGTATATTGTGGTATCATCTATTTTAGATAAACCCGCCCCTAAACGGCACATAAAAACAAAATGAAGAGTGGTTGGCCATTTTAAGGCCTTTTCACACCAAACGTGAACCTTTGACGTGATTTCTTGCCATGATTAAAGCATTTTACGGAAACAATCAATTCCTAACGAGCCAACAAAGTGAAGCTTTTTTTTACGGTAAGTGTGTCGAATTATTTTTCTTCACCCAACCAATAAAATTTGAGCAGTGAATCACGTGTCAGGAGCTGCTGCAGTTCCCCAAACCAGCGAACAGGTGGCGCTAAAGCACAGAAAGATGATTTGATCACCGATGTTTAATGCTGAAGCAGTGAGGACACGTGTTTCATTTGCATCAAATGCCTAAAAAACAGAAACAGTTTTATTCTCCTATGGGTTCTCATAACATGTAAATTATATTGCTGCATCACTGCCTTGCATCCCCTTTAAAAAACTCTCTGATCTTACATGGATTGTCTTCATATATTGCTGTATTTTACTTTGTATTTAATCTCACGTGAGTTTCTTATATCTCTAATATAACATATATCACAGCATATTTGCTTTATATCACCTTTTTTAATAAACAGCTGTACAAATGCTGTGACTTGCAGTGCACTGTATGTCTTTGTATCAAAATGCCTTTGTATTTCAAAAACGTGTTGTCTCCACAAAATCTTTATTTCTGTGCAATTGTTAATAGTAGTTAACAGCTGTCATTGGCAAGTATTAAAGTATCTAATAATGGGTCAGACTGAAGATTGTTTGGGTGAGGTGTTGTATTTCTTGCATTATATAGACTCTTTGGCCGTTTAAATGTCATCACGTTTAATTAGTAACATGTTTTGAGAAAATGTAAATACACATGCAATAAGATACAATAAGTAGTTCAAATTGACAACATCTGATACAACAGTCATTATATATGTGCATTAAGCTGCGCTACTTCTCATCCGTCATGGGCGGAGGGCAGACCAGCTCAAAGGTGCGCTGATCCACCTACCGTACTGGGGTAAAAGTGCCTGTCAATTAGCGCCACCTATTGTAAAGGTGTGAATATGCGAACGGTGGTCATTTGCTTCGCTTTCTATTGGAAAGGGCTATTCGCTGACGATTCGCCTCTCATTATCGTGTCACGTTTGGTGTGAAAAGGCCTTTACATGTTGATCAGACTGTCTGTTCCTGTCTAAGTGGGCAGTTTTTGACCACAATAAGCTGCAAAGTGGACCAGACTTTATGCCGATAGTCAAACATCTGGTTACTCAAGATCACACTCACAATGTGTTACATGAACACCAGTATGCTGAAAACGATAAAAAATTAGCTTATTAAAAAAATCTGAAAATGCAAGAAAATCACATTTACATTGTAACACAGTTCAGTGGAAAGGAGGAGGCCAGAACTGTCTTAACAACATAAATAATAGTTTAATAATAAACTTAACCAAAAAGACACAAACATAAACAGGTGTCGGACAGCTGCCCGTAACTCTCTCTCTGTCACACTGCCGTCTCCGCTCGCCCGTATCCCTCTAGGGCTTAATCAGCCTAATTTGGGGCCTTGGTGTGTGGAATCACGACCCGGCCCTGCCCATAGCCCATGAGACATGCGCACAACCACTGCCGTAGAATTGGGGGTGTGAAGACGGTGATTTCTCCCCCATACCCAATAATGCATCTGTCCTTGTTTATATATTTTTATCAATGCTGAAAATAAATTTGTATGAGATACCTTGCAATTGCGAGTCTGTCATATTGAGACAAAAAACTGAAGTCCCACTTCCGTTGTACAAGTTGGTAGACGGAGGTGTCACGTGGTACCTGTTACTTTTCTCAGCACTGGCCAGGATGTATGAATTCACAATAATTTATTATTACTGGATGAGGATTTAAAAAATTTTTTTTATAGATAATGCTGAGGCAGAATTTCATTCACAGGCATGAATCCTTGCAATTATTAGTTTTTATTAAAAAATAACTATTCAGTGTAAAATGTCTCCAAATGGATATAAAGTGTTCTTAGATTTAAATTCGGATGAATGGAGGAATCGGTTTTCAAGCGTCAAGTGCCCCCTGCAGGAATAAAACTCACAAGACAGTAAGTGGCTGACAACATGCAATTTCGGTCTGTAGGTCTGTAACCCACACAAAACATTCATATGAATTTAGAAAACATGAAATATATCACATGAGTCATATGTGGAGTCAGTGAAGATGTTAAAGGTGTCCATAGAAATGTTGTTTTTCATGGTGAGGAAAGCAGACAGGCATTTCAGATGAGCAGGTAAGAATTGTAATTTTCTGAAAGGGTAATTTCTTTTCTGAAACATTAACTCTAATGTTTGATATAGTACAGTGTATAAATATTTAAGAGTATGCATTGAATTATGGATGACGCGATTATACGGTTAATTTAACTGTAAGAATTTAGAATCCATTGTTAAAAACTGTGAAATGCTTCATTTACATGTGGCAAAAATATTATATATAATGTATAAATATATAATATATACGTTTTTCGTAAGATTTTGTAAGCCTAAATGGGAAAACTCTTGTGCCTGTGTGGGTACTGGAGCTGTTGCTATGGTTACGGATGGTGGTCGTGCTTTAATGGCCAGGTGTCACGAACTGAACGTGAACTTTCAATTCACGTGAAACTGAAGCTTAAACTCACAAATTCCAAAATATAACAGAGGAATTTGATCTATCAGACTCATATCCATCAAAAAAGCAACTTAAATCGGCTGTTTGGCAGCATTTAAATGACTGACTGAAGACAAAGGATGTAAATTATGCAGACAGAAAGTCCTAGAAAGATACACATTCTACAAATGGGACAGGATGCTCCACTAGTCGTCCAACAACAAATTAGTAAGTTTAATATTTTTAACTGTGTTGATTTTAAAGTGATGAATTAAAGATGGCACTTTTTGTAATGATTAAGCATGCTGATCGCGCGCGGTGCATTTGTATGTAATTACTATCAGCAAGTACACTTTGAAAAGTTATGTCTTAAATCGCATTGCTTCTGTACAAATTCACCAAATTCAACAATAAATGTCAATTTTAGTCATGATCAGAACTGGGTGAACTATTCCTTCAACCCGTTTTTGACCTTACCCCAAAAAAGGAAAGCCATATAAAGCTTTCACATGACCTTACACGCTGTTGGCTTACTAAGCATAATCGGTTTGAAATTATACATGCGCTCAATGACTGTAAAATGTGGAATTGTTGTGTAGCGTTACCAGTTTACTACTCCTAACTAACTGAACTAACTATACTCTCTCTATAACAAGACAGAATTGGAGTCCTAGTACATATCTTGATTTTTCAGTTAGAATACAAAGTGGTCCAGAACTCTGGAACAGAAATATGTCCTTGTCTCAAGTGGCCAAGTTATGTATCCAGTATGCCACTATATGACCTTCCCAAAACAGTTCAAGACTGCGTAAACAGGTTATCTGTTCTGAATCAGCTGTTATCTGCAATTGTTTTGTGTTTTACCTTTCAAAGAGAGGCATTTCCCTGACCCAAGTCAAACAAGTCAAGCGGCAATGACTGCACTTCAGTGTCAAAGCTAATTGGTAGCAGATCAAAATAAAGGCTTGAATGGGAGTTGTCTCTGCACCCAGAATTACTCTGAACTGTGGCTGAACCCAGTGCTGCCCATTAGAGTGCAGTGGAGTTGTCCTCAAATTAAACAGGGAAGTGCTTCATTTCATGACTTCATTTCACTGGCCATTCACCAGTGGAATGGGTTTGGTATGGACTGCAATTTGGTTTAAAGGAATAGTTCACCCAAAAGTAATCAATTCTGTCATGAAAGCCAAACACACACTACACAACTTGCAGTCGGCACCCTGTGCTCACTTAGCGACTCACAGTCTTTTGTTTTTGGTCGTGGTGGTGTGCACACCATGGTTTTACACCGGGTATTTTGCGTTTTGGATGATCCAACTAAAAGAAGACCTGGTCGTCTCTTATCAAAAGCAGGAAAGCAGGGCCGTAACCACAATATACTTTGAGGGGGACAAGTCCCCCCCAATAATCAGAAATGACCAGATTGTCCTGCCCAGTAATTGATATCTTTGTTGCTGTTCTGCTGCAGTCCATTATGCACTGTTGTCTTAGTGTCATTAAGTTGTTGCAGGAATAACATAATGGTTTAAAAAGTTTAATTTTTACTGTGCTCAGTAGTCTAACACCACTCGTCAATGTCATATGAGATAGACCATAAAATCGATGAAGGCGGGACTCAAGTTTAAGAAGCTAAGCGGGAACCTCGTGGATTATCCCAGCGCCATACATCAGCAAGCAGTTCAGGTGTTTGTGTCATGTGAGATGTAAGTATATAACTAAACATGCAATATTTGACCACTGTTTTATGATTGAAATGTTGTAGCGACCAACATTAATTTCCAAGGGTGCAAACTATTCACCATTTGGAGAAATTTGCCATTTTGAATTGAAAATATGTCATGTATGTGATTTGTATTTCATTCATAATTGTGAATATGAAAACATTAACGGAGCAGTTTTCAGTGAATCAGGCTTAAGACAAAGAGCGAATGTGTGTATATTGTAAAGGAAATGAATGAATGTGGTAATCTGGCTGGCTTTTGAAATAGCTTTTAAGAAAATTCCCTTGACATTGTCTAAGAAAATGATCCATAAACCTAGAACATGGTCAGACCTGACTTTTGACTTCTATTGTAGTGATGGGAAGATCGGATCATTTTACTGACTTGAATCTTTGAGTCTCTTTCAGCTAAATGAACAAATCTTTATTCAAATAATTTCGTTCATCTGAGCAGAATTAAATTAAAATGTTACATTTTCAATAGCCAAATCCCCCCCAACACGTCTACTTACACAAACTTTGATTATAGTCCCACTAAGGAAAAATTGATAATAGAGCCACGGACAAATTATGAGAAACAGAAATTATTAGTTCACATCTCGAGTCTTCTGGTCCGAGTCGTTCATTCTTTTGTCTCGTGACAGCCGTATGTGCATAGCGTATAAGGTTGTCACGTGACAATAGAACGAACGACTCGGACCAGAAGACTCGAGAGGTGAACTAATCATTTCTGTTTCCTATGTGAGCAATGCATAGCGTATACGGCTGTCATGTGACAAAAGATCAAATGACTTGGACTAGAAGACTCGATCATTTCTGTTTCTTGTGTGTGGAATGCATAGCGTATACAGCTGTCACGTGACAAAAGAACGAACGACTTGGACCAAAAGAGTTGAAAGGTGAACTAATCATTTCTGTTTCCTGTACAGCGCCTATGCGGTTTTCAGGTAACAAACGAACGGAGGTTGCGCAATGCACATGCACAGCCAACACAAAATGAACGAATCACTCTCTGAGACTACTAGTTCTTCTGAGTCACATAAAAGATTTGCTCAAAATGAACGAATCGTTCATGAACGACCCATCACTGTTCTATTGTGTTTTTAGGTTTTGGCAAGGACAGTGTCATATATTCTTAATGCAAATATTATTAGGTAGTCATTTAAAATCAATTTAAGATTTTCTAAATAATTTCTTTGTCTTTAATTAATTCTGAATTTTGTACAGCATCTTCTTAAAGTCTACTTATAAAATGTTTATTTTGAGTATGTCTTGTCAGGTTTGTGCTCAAAAAATTAGTCACCAGTTAAAGGAGTAGTTCAACTAAAAATGGAAAATGTACTTTTACTCACTTATTTACTCACCCTTAAACGTTCAAAACGCATATGCTGGTTTTTTTCTTGGAACATAAAAATAGATACTTTAAGCAGCTCTATTCCATAGAATAACAGTTTATAGTGAGCAGGAGCTGTCAAGCTTCAAAAGGACATACAGTAAATAGGGTGGTCAGATGTCCCGTTTTTCCTGGGACACTCCCGTATTTAAGCACTTTTTCTAGTGTCCCGACTTATTCTGAGATGAATTGTGATTAATTACCGTTTTTATGTTCACAGTGAGAGTCGGGGGAGATAAAAGATGGCCCAGTCCAGAGAGAGAGAGAGAGAGAGAGAGAGAAATACAGACCAGAGGCTATGTGTGTATTACTAGAGTGTTTATATAGAGTGCTGTGCTGAAAAGCAGACCTGTCTTATCTTTTATGCTGCAAAGCAGACTTTTGGTTGCATTTAAAGCTGCAAAGCGATTTTTTATTATTTTTGTTAATAAAACTCTGACTCACGTGGACTGTGAATACCGGCTCCCGCTTCCTCCTTTGATCCAAATACGAACCTTTGCTACAGTCCTGTATTTCCCCTCTCCTAAAATGACTCTATCGCCTATGTGGCTTTCTCAGTCACGTGAGTATTCTAATCAAAGGTAGCCAAGGATACAGCTTGTAAAACCAATAAAATCACACCATGTTATTTGAAGTACACAATTGGATAAAACTATCCAATCACAATCCCCTATCAATAGATGTCCAGTTAGTGAACTTATTGAAGAGTCAGTTTGAAAGAGCACACAGATGAAATTGCTGCTGGGAAAATGTCAAGGAAGCATGCATTTTAATTTAATGAGGATCTTCAAAAAGAGTTTACATTTCTAAAAAAGGAGTCACAGACAGTGAGGTGTGAGATTTGTGGCACTCGCTTTTCCATCGCCCATGGAGGCCGCACCGTCATCGTGGAGCATGTTCATACAAAAAAGCATGTGGATGCTGCTAAAAGTAAGTGTGCCACACCAAGTGTTAGCGATTTTTTTTGTGAAGCAGAGTTCCGAATCTGACAAGGTGCACGCAAGTGATTGTATGACCCGAAATTTTCTTCTGCCCGCACCAAATCTGACTCGCTTTTGTGCACCTGGACTATCAGAAATTACTGCAGCATGGCAACACACGTTTCCTCTCTCTTGGTCCAGCTCTTCAAAGAATACTACACATTTTCAACGGTCTGCATGCATACTTTCATTCTCAAGAAAAATGCCCAAAGTTTCTAAGAGATAAATTCAGCAATCCTTGCACTAAACTTTGGATTAGCTTCGCACTCAAGCAAACAGCCACTTTTAACCATGCACTTGAGATAGTGGAGCAAGACCACATATCAGCCACAGAAGTGGCTTTGCATATTCATGACTTGAGAAAAGTATTGCAGGCCAGGGTGGAGGAATCACTCATACCCTCTGACATTAAAAAGCAGTTGGGTGCTGTGGCATAATGATCTGCCCCTCTGGCTCATCATCGTCGCCCCGCCTCTTAGGGCCGCCCTTCAGCCAGGCTTACGACGGGAGTTGGGCGGGAGAGCGAGACGCCGTAATGAGTCACCGGGGGTGAACTGCTCACGTTGCCGCCGATGGGCTAGGTGCTGGGCCACCTCTCCGAGGCTTGACGCCACACCCACTGTGTCTGTCTCTTGCTCACCCTGCCACAGTGGTGGAGAATGTGGGCACTTTTGAGGGCAAAGACGGCACAGTTAGGCACCAAAAGTTACGTCACTCTTCCTCTCATTTGCCGGTTCGATGGAAAGCCTGGAGTGGGATGGAGAAAACACGAGGATGGCCTCCCAGCTGCAGCAAAGGGTAAGTGGCATTTAATAAGCATTTACCCTGTAGCTGGCTGAGGCTGTCATATTAATTCGTGTTTTTTCTCTGTTCCCACCTGGGTGCAAGTGAGAGGAGGAGCTGGCCCGGAGAGGTATCCCCCTTACATCCACTCTGACCATAGGGCCTGGTTGAGGAAGTAGCATTCCCGTGTGGGTGGCTAAAGAGTGTGCACCGGACGCCATGCGAGAAGCAGACGTGTGAGACACGAGCTCTGCGAACTTTGCTAGTTTTTAAATTATTTTCATGTTATAATCTGGTGAGATTCGATACACCCAATTGTATACTTGCTCTTTGAGGTAAACATGGCAAAGAAGTCAAAATCCTCAGACTCTGGAGACATTAAAAGACACTTACATGTTCAAGCTGAGGCCTCTGGTGGGACTGCGTGACAGGGACTCAATTTGGACGGCACGTCGGTAGATGAAATTCAGCGTCAACTGTCCAACATGTCGGTAATGCTGATGAAGGTTGTTGCTGAATTGGAAGATCTCGCTGTAATACGTCGATCGATTACGGCGATGGAAACAAAATTCTCTGAGTTGTTCACAAGAGTGACAGAAGCTGAAAAACGAATCGATTATCTTGAGTCATTGGAAAGGGAATTATCCGCTAATCCGCCCGCGTTCAAAACAGATTTGGAATTAATTTAGGAAAAACTGGAATATTTTGAAAATATGAGCCGAAGGAATAACATACGAATTGTTGGAATTCCTGAGCATGAAGAGGGCAGAGATATGGTGAAATTCCTGGACGAGCTCTTCCCGAGTCTGCTCGACATAACAGGCCACAAGCTGGAAATCGAGCAAGCTCACAGAGTCCCGTCTCGCAGATCTGCTGAGGGAGACAGGCCCCGATCAATTTTGGCCAAATTTCTGAGATCATCCGATAAAGATCTGGTGTTGTGCCAGGCGAGGAGCAAAGGAAAGCTTTCTTGGAAGAACCATAATATTTTCTTTTTCTCGGACTTTGCGAATTCGACAAGAGAGAAATGCGATCGGTTCAAGGAATGTAAGAAACTCTTACACCAGCAGAAGATCTCTTTTACAATGATGTTCCCGGCCAAACTGAGAATAGAAACGAAGAATGGTCGCAAAGTATTTACATGTCCAAAAAAGGCACTCTCTTTCATAAATACATTGGAGTGAGTAAGCCATTTGATGTTTCTTATATTAGTGGACTGACTCATGGTTCAGGAACTCTATTATCTGAGGAAGCTGGGTGCCATTTTTGTTTCTTTTTGCGCTGGCTCCGCATAGCGGCTGGAGTTTGTTTTGTGGCATGACTCCAAGAAACTTTTGCATTGACGGAAGATCTTATTTACACTGAAGTTTCCGGCCAGATCGAGAATGGACACTTTGGATGACCACAAAATGTCTACATACTCACATAAAGGACGTCTTTTAGAAAGTTGCCGGGCTGAGTAAGTTATGGTGTATTTTATTTTATTTTTTTCGGCCTCCGAGTTAGTTTGGCTCTTGATCATCTGAACAACCGGGATGCCAGTTTTGTTTTTCGTGCTGGCTCCACCTAGTGGCTGGAGCTTGTTCTGTTGAATATCCACTCCTTTGGAACAGCTGTGGATAAATCTGTTTGTCCTTTGTGCTTATTCCTCCTGCTGGCTGGAGTCTGTTTTGTTGAGTATTTATACGGGACATTGGAATGATTATGTCATCCATTGAACTCATAACAGCTGGCTCACTGAACAATTGCTTGTCTGTCCGAGGAAACCGAATGGCTTTATATCAGCTGGAGTTTATTTTGTGGAGGAACACACCTTCGAGACAGTTCTGTGAATAAGTCTACATGTTTTTTCTGTTATTCTGCCTGTTGGCTGGGGTCTGTTTTACAAAGTATATTCTGTTATGTAATTTTGCCTTACAAAATTTGTATAGAAGCACCAGACTTGAGCAATCCGATGGCAAAGTTGTCACGGGGGCTCTCGTAGGCGTACATGGACTCTTTGAGTTTTAAGGGATTGATGCCGGTTGGCGCTGTCGTGCGCGGGGTTAATGCGCACGTTTTTCTTTTTTCTGTTTGTTTTGATTGCAGGGAAGTTCAGGGTTTGATTGTTGCATTAATGGGGAATGTGGTCTGTGTAATCTTGTTTTTGACACAATTTATTTATTTTTATGTCAAATGTTAATATGAATAAGTTGTCTCTCTCCACATGGAATGTGAATGGGTTGGGGCACCCCATAAAAAGAAGGAAGGTTATTTCTTTTCTTAAATGTAAGAAATATGATATTGTGTTTCTTCAAGAAACACATCTTTCCCCGCAGGAAGCTGAAAATTTGGGAAGATATGGGGTGGACATGTTTTCTTTAGTGTTGGCTCAAGTAAGAGTAGGGGAGTCATTATATTGATTAATAAACATCTACAATTCAAATTTCTCAAACAAATTAAAGATAAATTAGGAAGAGTCATTATTGTTTTAGCTGAAATTCAGGGGCAAAGGTTGATTCTGGCTAATATTTATGCACCTAACGCTGATGATCAGGGCTTTTTTATAGATCTCGAAGGGATGTTGCAAGCTGCTGGCACCCCTCATGATATAATATTGGGAGGAGACTTTAATCTTTTGATGGACTCAGTCCTTGATCATAGTGAAGCAAAAGTGTGTAAGCCCCCTAGAGCAACGGTGACACTTCACAAAATGTGTAAAAATCTTGGTCTTGCAGATATTTGGCGACTTTTGAACCCATCTGGTAGGGACTATAAATATTTTTCATCAGTCCATAAGATTTATTCTAGAATAGATTTATTTTTGATATCTAAGTCCCTCATTTCATCTGTTGCGGATTGCTCAATTGGAAACATCTTAGTCTCAGATAACGCCCTGGTGAGTTTGGAGATGTTGCCATATACGGAGACAAAATAATCATATAGTTGGCGCTTTAATGTATCCCTTTTGTAAAATCCTGATTTCCAACAAATGTTAAAGACCGAAATCAGTGTTTATATGGAGACCAACTGGTCCTCAGTATCCTCTGTGGGTGTGGCTTGGGAGGCACTTAAGGCAGTTCTTAGGGGTCGGATCATACAGTATGCCTCATTCACCAAAAAATCCAAAGCACAAGAACTTGTGGAGTTGGAAGAGAATATTAAAAGTGCAGAGGCAGAGCTGAAGTGCAGAATGTCGTCTGATGGCCTCAGAGAATTGACTAGATTGAAATACAGATATAATGCTATTTTGTCGCGGAAAGTGGAGTTTTGGTTATTCAGGGCAAGACAGTCAGGGGACAAAGCAGGGGACAAAGCAGGGAAGCTTTTGGCTAGATATATTAAGCAGAGAGAGTCTTTTTCTACCATCTGCTGGTGGTGAAATATTTACCTCGGCCACAGATATTAATAATGCTTTTAAAGAATTCTATATTGATCTTTATAGTTCTACGTCTTCGTCTACTGATGAAGATATTAGAAACTTTGTGGAACCATTAAAACTTCCTAAACTGACAACTGAGCCAAGAAATTGTCTTGATTCTGAGATAACCTTGGATGAACTTGACGAGGTAATTAAGGCCTTACCTACAGGCAAAGCTCTGAGGCCAGATGGTTTTGCTGCTGAATTTTTTAGATCTTATGCTACAGAACTGGCTCCACTTTTGTTAGAAGTTTATACAGAATGATTAAAGAACGGAAAGCTTCCTCCAACCATGACACAAGCCTGGATCAGTCTGATTCCTAAAAAGGACAAAGATCCAAGCGAGTGTAGAAGTTACAGTCCAATTTCCCTGATCCAGTTAGATGTAAAAATTTTGTCAAAAATTTTGGCTAATCGATTAAGTAAAGTTATGACATCACTTATACATATAGATCAGGTGGGGTTTATTCGGGGCTGTAGCTCTTCTGATAACATTAGGCGTCTCATCAATATCATGTGGTCAATAGCAAATGAACAATCTCCGGTCGCTGCCATCTCACTTGATGCCGAAAAGGCGTTTGATATGGTAGAATGGGATTATCTTTTTAAGGTTTTGGAAATATACAGGTTTGGGAGTACGTTTATTAGATGGATTAAGTTACTTTATAGACACCCAGTAGCGGCGGTACAAACAAATGGACTAATTTCAGATTATTTTACTTTGGATAGGGGCACCCGGCAGGGTTGCCCTCTTTCCCCATTATTGTTCTGTCTTGCCCTGGAACCATTAGCAACCGTGATAAGAAAGGAGGATGATTTTCCAGGGGTGGTGGCGAGAGATATTGCGCATAAACTCTTGCTTTACGCAGATGATATTCTATTATTTGTCTCTGACCCCAGTAGATCTATGCCTTGCCTCCACAGATTGTTAACAATTGTTAATTCCTTTTCTAAGTTTTCAGGATATAGAGTCAATTGGTCTAAATCCGAAGCTTTGGCTCTGACAGCGTACTGCCCAGAAACGGCTTTCCAGCCGGGTGCTTTCCAGTGGTCCAAACAGGGCATGAAGTATTTGGGTATTTTATTTCCAGCAAATTTGTGTGATTTAGTTAGAGTTAATTTTGACCCCTTAATAAAACGGTTTTCGAGTGATGTGGGAAGGTGGGCTTCATTACATTTATCTATGATTGGGAAGGTTAATGTTATTAAAATGAATTGTATTCCAGAATTCAATTACTTACTGCAGTCTCTCCCTGTAGATGTCCCCCTCTCTTATTTCAAGCAATTTGATAGCATAGCAAAGTCTTTCATTTGGAATGGTAAGCGTCCCAAATTACATTTCAATAAGTTACATAGGCCGATTGACAGAGGTGGGCTAGGCCTACCCAAGATTTTATTTTATTATTATGCATTTGGTCTCAGATATTTGGCTCATTGGTTGCTTCCACCTGAGAGAGCCCCTCCCTGGTTCTGTATAGAACAGGAAGTTCTTGCCCCTATTTCGCCACTGCAGAGCCTTTCTATCAAATTAATCGGAGAAGCTAAAGTACATCCCGTTATCTCACACTTGAACTCAGTATGGACTAAAGTGTCCAGACATTTTTTAAATGTTGCCTCGAGAATATGGCTGAACCCCAAACTATGCATCAACAAGTCCCCTTTTTGCTGGTCAGAGTGGATTGGGAGGGGGGTTACTACACTCGGTGACCTGTATGAGCATGGAGTGTTGAGATCCTTTCAAAATTTGGTTAAACTTTTTGGGATTCCTAGATCTCAGTTCTATAAGTATTTACAGCTGCACTACCTGCTCTGTACTGTTTTTGGGAGTGGTTTACACCCTACTAAAGCGGCAGACACTCTGGGAGAGGTGATTACTGCTTTTGGAAAAGGTCATGAGGCATCAGTGTATTACTCCCTACTAATTCAGAGTCTGGGAGACGGAACTTCAACTTCTCTTAAGAGATTATGGGAGAAAGATCTAAAATTGGTATTGGAGGAGGGACAGTGGGCTGGGATTCTAAAAAATGTCAAATCTGAATCTAGAGATGCAAGGGTTCGCCTCATGCAATTTAAGATTTTACATAGAGTCTATTGGACCCCCTCTAGATTGCATAGGCTTGGTCTTAAAGACACACCCACCTGCTGGCGATGTCAATTAGAAGATGGAGACACAACCCATGTCTTTTGGGGATGTGTTAAGATGCAGGAATTTTGGATGAGGATTCAGAGTTTTATGTGCGAGGTTTTGACCTCTCAAATTTTATTTTGCCCCAGACTCTGTATCTTGGGAGATGGGGCAGTCATTAATTTGGAGAACAAGCACATGAAAAACTGGGTCCTATCTAGTGATATGATCGCCAGACAGATCACTTTGAGGAGTTGGAAGTCGGCTGGAGCTCCCCCTTTTCAGGAGTGGTGTTCAGAGATGGCCAGAGTGGCAGCTCTTGACGAGGGGGTATCCAGAAGACTGGGGAATCTGGACATGTTTGTGAAGAAGTGGGGCAGATATCTGTCTTTTTTGGAGGGCTCTCGGGGAGGGAAAGTGGAGAGAGAGGTGTAGGGGTTTTATGTGTGTGATTGTTTTATTTTATTTTTATTTTTTTATTAATTAATTAAAAAAAAGTTTTTGTGTGTCTGTGGTTGTGTGACCACTGGGGTGTTGTTGGGGGTCGGGTGGGGGATTGGGGGGGGGGGTAGTGGGGGTTGTATATTGGTTGGATGTGAGCGTGGGAGGAGGTGCCGACAGGGTGACGCTTGGGGGGGGGGGGGGGGGGGCAGGTTAGTTGTGGCAGAATGATCCGCCCCTCTGGCTCGTCATCGTCGCCTCGCCTCTTAGGGCCGCCCTTCAGCCAGGCCAACAGGAGTTGGGTGGGAGAGCGAGAAGAGGTGCATAATTAATAAGACTTGTTTAGTCAGCAGTGAGTGAAGCACACCTGATGGGAATAATGCTTCATCACCGCTGTCTTTAAAATGCAGAGTGCACCTCTTCTCGGGGAGCCAGCTTCAAATCTCCATGTGTGCACACACTGGCATCCTTGCATGCCCAGGACCAGAGTTGGGAAGGATCGGACGAGTAGACGCACTGCTGGACCTGTTCTTTGGACCCCCGGACACCGTAATGAGTCACTGGGGGTGAACTGCTCACATTGCCGCCAACGGGCTAGATGCTGGGCCGCCTTCCCCTCATGCTTGCCGTGGGCCTGGGAAGACAGGCCGCCAGTGACGCCGCCGCCCCACGCGTCGTGGACTTTGGAGGGGAGCATGAGCGGCCAATTGACCCAGCCCGTGCCTGGGCTTTCCTATGAACACTACCCCGCCCCTTTCAAGGAGCCCCGTTCACCACGAGGATGCCAGATTCCACCTTTTATTATGAACACTATTCCCCCTTGGACACTGTATTACCCCTTTTGGATATTTTACGTTTATTATTGTTTCCAATAAATGCCTCTCAGAGGCTTGACGCCACACACCCACTGTGTCTGTCTCTTGCTCACCCTGCCACATTGCCCTGGCTGAAGCTGGTGACATGTGAGCGGATGAGTCAAGTCATTTTTATTTGTATAGCACCTTTCACAACACACATCATTTCAAAGCAGCTTTACAGCACATCATACATTAACATAAAATGAAGTCGTAATATCTGTAAAGTCTTAGAGTCGATATGATTATGAAGTGTGTATAAAAATAGGTAATTAAATATTAATTGTATTTAGAAACCCAGTGAGCAAGCTGAAGGCAACTGTGGCAGGGAACACAAAACTCCATAAGATGTTGGTTAATGGATAAAAATAACCTTGGGAGAAACCAGGCTCACTGTGGGAGCCAGGATGATTTCTTTTGTGCAGTGAGAAACTTTTATTCAGCAGCGGTGGATTACCTCCAAAATTGGAGCCACTCATTGGAGAACACAGAAAAACTCGAGTGGGCCCTACTGAAAGACATCCCAGAGTGGAAAGACATTCAGAGCAGCCTCGAACACTTCTAATCCAGAATTCCCGCTCTCAGTTTGATTGACGAAACCATGCTCTTTGATGAGTGGGCTTGCGTGAAAAACATTGTCACTCGTCGCATCACTGAGTGGAACATGAGCAAAATGGCCATGTCTGAGAGATGGACAGACGTTTTTCCTGAGCTGGAGAGCAAGACCATCAACTTCAGAGTCTTAACCAAGGTCGTGGAGTTTGTTTTATGCCTGCCTGGGATACCTGCATCTGTGGAGCGTGTGTTCTCATTAATGAACACAACAGATAAATCTCAACTCGCATTGATGTGCGCCTAGGTAAGGATGCGTCAATTTCATTTTTGCTGGGAGGGGGCTGTCCCATTTTCCACAAGCAGGAATCTGCTCACCCTAACTATAAAGCACTATTAAAGGTTCAGTATAAAGGCATCATAACAGTATAGTCCATATGACAAGTGCACTATATTCTATGCTTTCTTGGGCCATACAGCAGCTATGTGTTGTATGAACTACTTTTAAGGTATTTTTAAAATGATTTTTTTTTCTTTCTTTGGACCTTGACAGCAGTGGTCAATATGAACTGTTTTTGTATGGAAAAGAGCAGTGTTAGGATTCTAGAAGAAAATATTGTGTTAAGATTCCACTGGGGGAAAAAACTCAATGAGGGACAACTTGAGGGCAGTAAATAATTTTGTGTATTTTCTTTTTGCTTGCCAGCTGACACAGTCATGTCATTTTACAGATACATCAATGATGAAAAGAAATTAATATTTTATCATGTCATCTTTTCTTTGAGACAGCACAAAAAAGAAAGAAAATGTGACTGAAACAGGCAAATTTCTAGCAATGCAGACAGTGCTTGTCTTGCACTGTGTGAACTTAAAAAATTCATGTATCTTTTAAAACCCAGAATTATAAAATGTTGGGCCTTTATCGTGTTTCAAGCCTTTATTCAGAAAATGATTGCTTTCAGTGCCTTTACTATATTAAAGGACCAAAGAGGACCAATATATTGTGACCTCAACACCCGTGCTGCAGGGGACAAAATGCCACTGGGCAATATGTGGAGTATACTGTTTTCTGTGCAACTGTCATGGCAGATCTCTCTCTCGTGAGCCCCAGCAGATGCTTAGCCTGAGAGATAAGAGGCCAGCGGCGTTTGAGAAGTGCTGACAGGATGCTCCATTACACTGTGTAATTACAACCAGAAGCGGCAGCAAGTGTCAGGTTAGCCAGTGTGCCGGAGTTCAGCAGGAGGTGGGAGAGGGATGCACCCCTGACTTGTTATGTTTCCACGGCACTCAGTTCTGTAACCATATGCCCCAGAACAAAGAATCAGTCTGCCTGGTATCTCTATCCACCCGCTCTTGTGTCTTATTGTGCTGGGTCACTGACTGCATTTACATACATAAGAATAATCCGATAGAAATTTAAAATTGGTCATATTCCAAACATGTAATGTACTGTATGTGTCATGTCAACCAATTATCCAGTTGTCATAGCCCGATTCAGGCAATATTTTAAAGAAATCCTAATAAGACAGCAGAACCAGTATTAATCAGAATTTGGTCATATTCATGTTAAGGCATTAACTCTTTCCAGCCAGAGCGTTCAAATTTGGGAACAATTATTCCCATGGTTCCTGTCTCAATATCTTCACTGTCCAATAACCGATTTTATTTCTGAAAACTGCCAGATACTCAATATAAGCTAAAAGCACATATGATTGGTTAAGGGTTTATTGGGCATGAATAATAAATGTATCGTCATCAGCGTCATCCTCCATTTGCCTGAGCGGAGCCAGAGAGGATACGCCGGGAGATTACCTCCAGTGTTGGACTTACTCCTTCAAATTGAAAACTGAAGTGATCTTTCGAGGTAAGACAAGTTATTTAACATGTGTTGTCAATATTGTCTATTGAAAGTCAAAACATTTTAGTTACGAAGCATTTATTTATAGGAGTAACTCTAGTTATTTCTGGAAAAAATGACATGACTGTCAGCGTTCACCGGACAGGCAGCTAGCCTCTAATTTTAAGCAAATTTCTGTGAAACTTGCTAAATAAACATTTTTAGCAAAATATCAATAAATTTTTTGGCCAGTTTTGTAGCTTGTGAAAAATCTGCCTGAAGTAATGTGAGGCAGAGAGCAGACACTGTTCAGACCTTTTTTTTTTTTTTTTTGACGCTGTTCAGACCTGCCTGGAAACTGGCCTGCTAGTTAGTTAAGTTATCTAGCTTGTTGATTTTCCCTTGTAATTAAAAAAATAAATAAATAAAAAAATGGTAGATACACAGAAATATTTAAGCCTATTTGTAAGATTTATGTAATCTAATTGCATATAAAATTCCATTTATTTGCATTAAATAGTTTTAATATTATATTAAAACTATGTAATGCAAATAATGGAAATTTTATATGCAATTAAATTACATAAATCTTACAAATAGGCTTAAATATTTCTGTGAGTGTATCTTTCTATAATTTTTGCAGATAGCCTTACCCATCCATCACACAGACATGATTTTAGATTGTGTGTAGCTTCCTGTTCACAAGGAAAGTGTGAGAGGGCTGTCTGTAGTTGGATATTCTGGTTAGTCTGCAAGCCTTTGGTGACTATTCATTGTACGGATTTGTGAAGAACACACTGCTGGCTACCAATTGTGTACTATTGTGTGGAGGACATGACTCATGAGGGCATGAGCACACAGGTGGAAGATCTGCTGCACCAGGAACTACTGCAGGAAGACCCGGACCACGAGGAGATGGAGGATGAGATGGAACTTGATCCCAGCCAAGACCATCAAATGGGTATATATGAATGTGTATGTATTGTTTGTTTCTATTTCTCATATGACTGATACTCACAGTGACACTAACACTGTTACTCTTATTATTTTGGGTATGGCTAGCCATTCTCGCACAGGTCCCAAGTCAGCTAGAAAGCATAAAAGCTTCCCTGACACTGTTTCTTATCCCTCGTACTCTGACATCGATTCACAGGCACCAAAACCTCTCCCATTTAAGTCTAGCCATCCATTCGGTATTGACTTAGGTAGCGTGCATCAGGCTGTGCGGTCAACCTCCAATGTGATGTTGCGAGAAATTGACTTTTTCATGCTGTTTTTACTCATCCTAAACTGTCCGTCATATTCCAGCTACCAAGGAGCTTGGATGGAGATGACCCCCAATGAATTTTACAAATTTCTTGGGTTGCTCATTTACATGGGGTTTTCAATTCTCCCTGATTCCCATCGTCATTGGGGAACCAAGTCACTTCAGGGCTCGTGGGCGAGGGGATTTATGTCACGTGACTGCTACAAGGCTCTTTTAGCAGCTGTACATGTTGTAGACCCTACCACAAAGGATAATCAGGATCGCCTTAGGAAGCTGCGTTATCTTATGGACCACCTCAAACAAAAATGCTAGCAGCTCTTTCAGCCTAACCAAAATCTCACAATAGATGAATGTATGGTCAAATCTAAAGCTCGGTCAGGATTTAAACAATACATGAAGGGCAAGCCTACTCGGTGGGGTTTTAAATTATGGGTAATTGCAACATCAGACTCGGGGTATACTCTCGACTTTATTGTTTACACAGGTAGTCATGATGGGCATGTCACTGACTTGGCCACCAAAGTAGTTGAATCATTACTGCAGCCATTCAAAGACCAGGGCCACAATGTTTGGTTTGACAACTTTTACACGTCCCCAGCTCTTATGGTTAAGTTGTTAGAAATGGGAACTGATGCCTGTGGGACATGCAGGGTGAATCGTAAACTGTTTCCTGCAGAATTTAAAGACATCAAAAGATGGGAACGCAAGACAGCTCGTGGGAATATGAGGTGGTGTAGGATTGAGGGAAATATACTTGTAATTCAGTGGAAGGACACGCGTGCAGTTACACGCCTCTCCAATTTCCACAATGCGAATGGCTCAACCAAAATTACTAGGTTTGTAAAAAATGATGGCGACTGGACAAAGAAGTAGCCCTCCACCCCACTGTCATCAGCGATTATAACAAAAACATGGGCGGTGTTGATAGGTCAGACCAAATGATAAAATCTTACGACGTCCTACAAAAAACTCAGAAGTGGTGGAAGACTCTTTTTTTCCACTTCATAGACATTGCTGTCGTCAATAGTTTCATATTATTTAAAGAATGGCAACACATTCATGCGGCATCAGGGGATGAGCGTAGACCGGTGAACTTAACCCAGATAGATTTCAGAGAAAACCTGGCTCGTCAGCTGGGAGGTATCGATATGCACGCAAGTTTCCCTTTGCATACACTAAAGCCTGTAGTCCCTCCTTCGTCATCACTCCACACAGCCCATGTCCCTAAATTTGAAGAGTCCTCTAAGAGATGTTGGCTATGCTATCGGAAAAGTAGGACTGAAAATAAAACTAAAGTAGCTTGTTGCGCGCCGGAATGTAATGGCGAAAGACTTTGCTTGGTTCGCAATAGGTTGGGCTGTGTTTACTGGTGGTGTTGTCCTCCCCCTCCCATCTTTTCTCCCTCTCCTCTCTCCACAGGTATTGCAGTTGTTGAGTATTTATGAATTTATATATATTCTGTTCCTGCACTCTTTATTAAAAATGTATTTACTGTAGATAGTTCGAAAGTTTGATTTTGTATGTTTTGCTGTGCAATTCGTGTGTAATTCTAATGTTCAAATTAAATAAAGTGTGTGTTTTATTGAACACATAAAATGTATATTTCAGTGTTTGTGTCGTTCAATTTCAGATGCAATCTCAATTTATTATTACAGGTGCTCAAAAGGAGTATTTGAGGAGTGGTCATGTGAAATGTATCTTAACATTCTAAATGTTCCCGCTCAGTGATGCGACGAGTGACAATGTTTGTTTTATTCCGTTTTCCCACTAATCACTAGAATGGTCATAACTTTTAAACAATACATTATATTTCTAATCTGTCTGCTATTCTACATTGCCCGCAACATTATGTATATTTCATACACCCTAAGTTTCCCTCTAGCTTGTAATTAAAATGGTTGAAAATGCAGTTGTCTGATGAAGTATGGTGGCCGGAGAATTTTTTTTTTTTAAATTGCTGTGTGAAATCTTACTGATAAAGGATGATTAGCCTTAAATAATCATACATATATTTATATCATTTGAAAGCCCTAGTTCTTCTCTTCAATATGGTATATAATGTTCAGGTGTGTGATGTTATATGAATATTAATGTAATATGAATATGGATATGAATATCATACTCTGGCACAGAATGGAATTTTCAGAATTTTGGGCTCAGGCTTTAAAGGGTTAACCTGATTGCCAAATTTCAGTCATGACATGTGGGCATGACTTATTGATAGGATATTGGACTTGGCAGACTAGGTCTGCTATGCTGCTACTGCATGGCAAGTACGAAGACTTACTACTGCTAGAAAGTACACAGACATGCTGAGATAAGCATGTGGACAAGCTGCTGCTGCACAATTAGACAAAACATAAGACATGCTGCATAGAGCATGTATGAAAATGCTGCTGCACAATTAGACATTACAAACAATCCCGATATAGCAGAACTAGACAAGTGCAGCTGGGGTGGAGGTGTAATTGTTACTCAAAGAGAGAGACGCAAGGACCAATTAGATTACACCCTGCGAACCAATTGTCTTAACATGTCACATGTGAGCGAGCCAATTGGCTAACAGATAACAAGCTCAAAGAACCTATCAGCTTGCACCACATAGAGTTTCATGGCTGAACTTTGAGAATTTTGGGTCATGTAAACACCTTATTTGGAATATCCAACGTCAGAAATACTGGGTGCAAGGATACAGACAGTTGTAATAAGTCATTTTTGAAGTGAGCAGATTTGATTTTGTTTTTACGACAATTTTAAACCTCAAACCTAAATGTTTAAAACTTTTAAATCTTTGAAACCTCATGACTTACACAGACCACATCGCAAGAACAGCCTGATCATGCAGATTTGCTCTGTATAACATTAGGAAGATAGGACCCTTCCTTTTTGAGAGTGCTACACAACAAGTGGTCCAGGCTCTTGTTATATCTTGACTGGACTACTGCAATGATCATCTTGCAGGACCTGCATATAAAGTCAAACCTCTACAATTAATCCAGAACACAGTTGCATGATTGGTCTTCTGTGAGGTCAAAAGAGTGCACATCACGCCTCTCTTTATCGAACTGAACTGCCAATGGTTGCTCGCATCAAGTTCAAGGCACTCATGCTCATTTACAGAACAAACACTGGCTCCGCACCGCCCTATCTACACTCGCTACTTGAAGTCTATGTGCCATCCAGAAACTTATGATGGGCAGGTGAGCAGTGCCTCGAGGTGCCATCTTACAGAGGCACAAAGTCAGTCTCCCGGACTTTAACTTCAACTGTTCCTTGCTGGTGGAATGACCTGCCAAACCCCACCTGAGTAGCTGATTCTCTAGCCACATTCAAGAGACATCACAAGATGCATCTCTTTCATGATGACCTAATGACCTAATCCCACTAGTAATTGTCTTCTTTCTTCCTCTAAAAAAAACATTTCTCAATCCATTCTTTCACCACTATCTCTCACCTCCCTCTTTACTAACAATTTGCAACTTTGTATTACAGCATTTCTCTTATTACTGCCTAGAATGGAATGTTCCAATAGCGGTAGAGCATGTAAACAACATTTTGGAAAAGAGGCAAAATCAGAATATGGAACTAAGTGGGAAAATGATGTGCATGTAAACAGGTCACTCTGAGGACATTAGCACCTGCTGTACTGTGATGTATTGATGTAAGAAAACAGAACATAGGTGAAGCAGCCCAGAGCCACAAGGTCAGCAAGGGGACAACTGCAGGAAAGCTCTCATGAACTCAAACACAGAAGCAGCAACGTTGCCCTCTCTCGCTTTTTGCTGTCCTCAACTTACCCTTATCCCCCTCCGGCCCGCGGCACCACGTGCTGATTCCACAATCAGATTTGTCCGGTTTATTTTGAGGTCTTGACCCTGCCGCCTTTGGGAATGTTAACTTTTCTTGTTTATTGGTGGCCATCAGGGCAAACATGGGTGGAACAGCTGTGTGTGTGTATGTGTGTTAGAGGAAAGAGAAAAGGGAAGTGTGTAAAATGCCACCATTTGGCTGGACGTGGATTGCTCCTATTAAGCAACAAAACCACAAGGCAACTCCCAGGATGCAACTAGTCCAGAATTCACACTTGGTGTGGCACACATACAGTAGTATCAATTTGACACCTCAGCATACTTCTTAGAGCAAGAAGCCAACATGTAAACCCTATATCAGGGATATCCTCATAAGGGTGACCATGATTCTGCCAGGTAAGACATGTTCCTTGAATAACATCCTTGTTGGTCCTAGTACCACATTTCTATCAACCAATCCAATTTTAGGGATATGGAAAGAGATCGGTTTAGGGTTAAAGTTGGGGTTAGAGAGTCAGTTTAGGGTTAGAGTTGGGGTTAGAGATAGGATTAAGATTAGGAAAATAATAGTGTTCGAAAATGTCAGAAAAGTGAGTATGATGTCCGTAAACTCAGGATTCATGATACTGTAGGCGACCAATACCTGGATGATTACTGTATCAGCTGAGATTCTGAAGTGTGCAACCTGTGGATACTTTACTGTTCCATAATGCCACAGGAGCTGAGGAGCCGCCAGATTCGAAAAGCTGAAGAATAAAACATGCCAGTGGACAAGTTACACAGCTCTTTTCAATTGCTAGGTACCAAAAAAGTGTTCCTGTGGTGGCTCAGCGGTTAAGGCTCTGGGTTACTGATCAGAAGGTTGGGGGTTCAAGCCCCAGCACTGCCAAGATGCCACTGTTGGGCCCTTGAGCAGGGCCCTTGAGCAGGGCCCTTGACCCTATCTGCTCCAAGGGTGCTGTATCATGGCTGACCCCAGCCTAGCTGGGATATGTGAAAAAAAAAAAAAGAATTTCACTGTATATGTGCAAATGTATAACATGTGATAAATAAATACAATTATTATGTTGTTAGGATAGTATGTCATAGCGTAAAGAAAATACTGATACTGGTCAAAGGATAACGCTAATATGGCAGATGAAGTATGTTCGGGAATGTATTAATCTGCATACCAAAAGAATGATCAAGAAGTAAATTCTACATCAAATTCAGTACAGACTTTAAGGTATGGGAATTCAAATGCAGCCTATATTTCATTGACAAGAAATTGTTCCAAAATATATTGCTTCAGGAACACTTCTTACTTAGCAAAATCACAGTCACCAACCATATGGGTAGATTGCATGCACCCCAAGGAAAGTAAAAAAAAAAATGCAGAAATGGGAAGTGAGTGAACTAGGTTGCTTCATCTGAGCTCAGTCCTGCTGGGATATGAGATAGGCTGCTGCTGGGCTGCTTGTATGGGGAATGGGTGAGGCGGAGCAGCAGTTTGCAGGAGCTTGAGGAGGTACACTGTCTGCTGTCGCCAGGCTGGATTTATGATGCTTTCTTTCACTTTGAAGGGCAGCTCTGTTTGCTTAGTCCCTGCTAACTACTTTCCATGGCCTGCCTCAGTGCATGTTCATTCACAAGCTTATTCCAGTGCAGCCAGTCCCCTGGAAAAAAGCAACATTTGGACCTTTGTCTTTCTGCAACATAATTTTGAATGCTTTTGAGAGTGAATCTAATGAAACCTTAAAAAACATATATTTCTTATTATTAAAGAACACAGTCTTATATTTCACCCCAACATCAAAAGAAAGAAATTCGAAATTTTGTGTTGCACAAAAAGTGTAGCCATTTTAGGACCATTAAGATGTTTTGCATTGTCACATTATTTTCATCACAATTAAGCACATCCCTCTCATTACCGTAAAGCAAAAATCTAATTCTCATAATCGTAATGGGGCCAACATTTTACTTTTGAGTTTTTGTCATTCACACTATTCTCAGTGAGGTTTCTCATTAGGTTCTCAATACAGTAACTCAAAAAATCTCACTCTCATTACCTTAATGAGGCCAAAAAAAATTATTTTAGTTTTTGCCATTTTCACTAATTTGAATGAGGTTTTTCATTAGATTCTCATAACTGTAATGCAAAAATCTCATTGTCGTTATCTTAATGCGGCCAAAAAAAAATATTTTTAGTTTTTGTCATTTTCACTATTTTTAATGAGGTTTCTCATTAGATTCTCATTTCTGTAATGTTAAAATATCATTCTCATTACTGTAATGCAGAAAAATGATATATTATTTACATTACTTTTTTCAAATGACTATATTACAGTAATGAAAATCTTATGAGAAACATCATTGTGAATAGTCTGAATTATGAAAAACTCAAAAAGTGAAAGGTTTGGGTGCATTATGGTAATGATCACTTTGGGGTAAATGTGCTAGATTGTCATTAAATGAAAAATTAGGCTTCATTTTCTCATAATATAACTATTTTATTTTTTCCTTTTATTTTGCCTTGAAATACGACCTGATTTTTATGAGATACACCCCTCAAAGATTCATTTTCAAATTGCACTGAAGTTGCAGCAAAAAAAATGGGCCATAGGAATCACTGAACTCACAACACAGGTATCATGACTCTTTGCTGCATTGAAATGACATGTTAACCCCAAACAAATAGGTGCAAAAACAAGGAGGTGACAATAACGGTAAATCTGATCATGCTCAGTGGAATAATGGAGGTTCAAAGTGCGGGAATGAGCGATCTGGCCTTCTGAAACTCTCCACAGCAGAACACACTCTATCAGCCACAGGAAATCTCTGCAAAGTTCAGCCGTGGGTCAGTATAGGCATCGCTCCTCCCCTCTGCCCTCCCTCCACCAGCATGGCACCACCAACCCCCCCCACACACATCCACCTGAGCCGTCTTTGAGGGGTCATGCAGATTAGCATCAGAGATGGGGGCGGGGAAATAGGACACAACAACCATATAATTCAAACAGTGTACAAACATTGCTGGCATATCAGCAAGGAGCGTTCACCAAACTGATAATAGTCTAGTTTACCTCCCATAAGCAGTTATCTGAAGCAGAAGACATATGCCATGCAGTTACATAAAACAAACAATATGTGGTAAAAGTTTACAGCTATCTGCTCTCTGCGGGTGGTGGTGTTTGGACACGCAGAGATGGATGCAGCGCTCATGCACGCACACCAAAACAGAAGTTCATAAACGGGTTCAGGAAAAGGTCAGTCACACACTTAACACACACTGCACCATTAACTAAATGTTTCCTTAACTGTTTGAATTATATGGTTGTTGTGTCCTATTTCCCCGCCCCCGTCTCTGACGCTAATCTGCATGACCCCTCAAAGACGGCTCAGGTGGATGTGTGTGTGTGGGGGGGGGGGGGTGTTGGTGGTGCCATGCTGGTGGAGGGAGGGCAGAGGGGAGGAGCGATGCCTATACTGACCCACGGCTGAACTTTGCAGAGATTTCCTGTGGCTGACAGAGTGTGTTCTGCTGTGGAGAGTTTCAGAAGGCCAGATCGCTCATTCCCGCACTTTGAACCTCCATTATTCCACTGAGCATGATCAGATTTACTGTTATTGGCAGTGGTGGCTCAGCAGTTAAGGCTCTGGGTTACTGATCAGAAGGTCAGGGGTTCAAGCCCCAGCACTGCCAAGATGCCACTGTTGGGCCCTTGAGCAAGGCCCTTGACCCTATCTGCTCCAAGGGTGCTGTATCATGGCTGACCCCAGCCTAGCTGGGATATGTGAAAAAAAAAAAGAATTTCACTGTATATGTGCAAATGTATAACATGTGATAAATAAATACAATTATTATGTTGTTAGGATAGTATGTCATAGCGTAAAGAAAATACTGTTACTGGTCAAAGGATAACGCTAATATGGCAGATGAAGTATGTTCGGGAATGTATTAATCTGCATACCAAAAGAATGATCAAGAAGTAAATTCTACATCAAATTCAGTACAGACTTTAAGGTATGGGAATTCAAATGCAGCCTATATTTCATTGACAAGAAATTGTTCCAAAATATATTGCTTCAGGAACACTTCTTACTTAGCAAAATCACAGTCACCAACCATATGGGTAGATTGCATGCACCCCAAGGAAAGTAAAAAAGAAAATGCAGAAATGGGAAGTGAGTGAACTAGGTTGCTTCATCTGAGCTCAGTCCTGCTGGGATATGAGATAGGCTGCTGCTGGGCTGCTTGTATGGGGAATGGGTGAGGCGGAGCAGCAGTTTGCAGGAGCTTGAGGAGGTACACTGTCTGCTGTCGCCAGGCTGGATTTATGATGCTTTCTTTCACTTTGAAGGGCAGCTCTGTTTGCTTAGTCCCTGCTAACTACTTTCCATGGCCTGCCTCAGTGCATGTTCATTCACAAGCTTATTCCAGTGCAGCCAGTCCCCTGGAAAAAAGCAACATTTGGACCTTTGTCTTTCTGCAACATAATTTTGAATGCTTTTGAGAGTGAATCTAATGAAACCTTAAAAAACATATATTTCTTATTATTAAAGAACACAGTCTTATATTTCACCCCAACATCAAAAGAAAGAAATTCGAAATTTTGTGTTGCACAAAAAGTGTAGCCATTTTAGGACCATTAAGATGTTTTGCATTGTCACATTATTTTCATCACAATTAAGCACATCCCTCTCATTACCGTAAAGCAAAAATCTAATTCTCATAATCGTAATGGGGCCAACATTTTACTTTTGAGTTTTTGTCATTCACACTATTCTCAGTGAGGTTTCTCATTAGGTTCTCAATACAGTAACTCAAAAAAATCTCACTCTCATTACCTTAATGAGGCCAAAAAAAATTATTTTAGTTTTTGCCATTTTCACTAATTTGAATGAGGTTTTTCATTAGATTCTCATAACTGTAATGCAAAAATCTCATTGTCGTTATCTTAATGCGGCCAAAAAAAAATATTTTTAGTTTTTGTCATTTTCACTATTTTTAATGAGGTTTCTCATTAGATTCTCATTTCTGTAATGTTAAAATATCATTCTCATTACTGTAATGCAGAAAAATGATATATTATTTACATTACTTTTTTCAAATGACTTTTGAAAATTACTTTTATGAAAAACTCAAAAAGTGAAAGGTTTGGGTGCATTATGGTAATGATCACTTTGGGGTAAATGTGCTAGATTGTCATTAAATGAAAAATTAGGCTTCATTTTCTCATAATATAACTATTTTATTTTTTCCTTTTATTTTGCCTTGAAATACGACCTGATTTTTATGAGATACACCCCTCAAAGATTCATTTTCAAATTGCACTGAAGTTGCAGCAAAAAAAATGGGCCATAGGAATCACTGAACTCACAACACAGGTATCATGACTCTTTGCTGCATTGAAATGACATGTTAACCCCAAACAAATAGGTGCAAAAACAAGGAGGTGACAATAACGGTAAATCTGATCATGCTCAGTGGAATAATGGAGGTTCAAAGTGCGGGAATGAGCGATCTGGCCTTCTGAAACTCTCCACAGCAGAACACACTCTATCAGCCACAGGAAATCTCTGCAAAGTTCAGCCGTGGGTCAGTATAGGCATCGCTCCTCCCCTCTGCCCTCCCTCCACCAGCATGGCACCACCAACCCCCCCCCACACACATCCACCTGAGCCGTCTTTGAGGGGTCATGCAGATTAGCATCAGAGATGGGGGCGGGGAAATAGGACACAACAACCATATAATTCAAACAGTGTACAAACATTGCTGGCATATCAGCAAGGAGCGTTCACCAAACTGATAATAGTCTAGTTTACCTCCCATAAGCAGTTATCTGAAGCAGAAGACACATGCCATGCAGTTACATAAAACAAACAATATGTGGTAAAAGTTTACAGCTATCTGCTCTCTGCGGGTAGTGGTGTTTGGACACGCAGAGATGGATGCAGCGCTCATGCACGCACACCAAAACAGAAGTTCATAAACGGGTTCAGGAAAAGGTCAGTCACACACTTAACACACACTGCACCATTAACTAAATGTTTCCTTAACTGTTTGAATTATATGGTTGTTGTGTCCTATTTCCCCGCCCCCGTCTCTGACGCTAATCTGCATGACCCCTCAAAGACGGCTCAGGTGGATGTGTGTGTGGGGGGGGGTGTTGGTGGTGCCATGCTGGTGGAGGGAGGGCAGAGGGGAGGAGCGATGCCAATACTGACCCACGGCTGAACTTTGCAGAGATTTCCTGTGGCTGATAGAGTGTGTTCTGCTGTGGAGAGTTTCAGAAGGCCAGATCGCTTATTCCTGCACTTTGAACCTCCATTATTCCACTGAGCATGATCAGATTTATTGTTATTGGCGGCTCAGCAGTTAAGGCTCTGGGTTACTGATCAGAAGGTCAGGGGTTCAAGCCCCAGCACTGCCAAGATGCCACTGTTGGGCCCTTGAGCAAGGCCCTTGACCCTATCTGCTCCAGGGGTGCTGTATCATGGCTGACCCTGCACTCTAACCCCAGCTTAGCTGGGATATGTGGAAAAAAAAGAATTTCACTGTATATGTGCAAATGTATAACATGTGATAAATAAATACAAAAAAAATGTCATTTCTATCACCTTTATTTCCACCACAGAATTCTGTTAAACACAAAACAGAAGATGAGATGGGGTGGAAATGATGGGAATTTTCATGACTTTTGGAAAAAATTACAAAAATACCCTGTGATGCATGTACATATACTGTTGGATATTTCAGAAAAATTTAAAAAACAATAATAATTATTATTATTTAATTTTAATTTTTTTTTAATCCACAGTGCTAAAAGTGACTATATAGTAATAACAACAAGATTTTAGTTTAGAATTTGAATGTATAAATTAAAAGTATATATATTTGGGGGCCTGGGTAGCTCAGCAAGTAAAGATGCTGACTACCACACCTGGAGTTTATTTCAAAAACATTTGTAATGTTTTTGAAATAAAACAGCCACCTTCTTTGTCTCGCTAAGGCTAATTTCATAGCTAACATTTGATGTATTTTTAACACAGATAATTAAATTTTATTTTCACACTTTTTGCATAATTGGAAATTACACCTATTAAAATCATTTATATTTACCTTGATGTTTCTTTGTTTTCTTCAAACATCACGTCTCATATTTCATCTCAAGCATGCTCTTCACTGACACTTTTGTCCACTTGGTAAAAAAGAACACTAACTTTTGGGGAATTTTTTTTTATAAGGGGCAAAATTGACACCACAATTGTGGGACAGTCGTAAATTTTTTTTTACATTTATAGAAATGAATTCTGCACAATAAATATTGAAATGCTTTGTGAGTATTTCACTCTTTGTTTAGATTTTCAAATCTGTATAATTTTTACAATAGGTTTTCATAGTCTAATATTGAAAGTTTGGGTCTGCTACAAGGCTAAAAAATAAAAGTAATTTAAAAAGTATTAAAAATAAATGATGAAGGCTGGGCAAAAAACTTTAATTAGACCTTTATATATATACATTTTTTTTACATCTGTTTGTTTTAATAAAAATCAACCACTTGGAATATGTAAAAGCCTGAAGCTGAAGAAATACCCATATTTGCGTACATGCTATGCATCCACTACCCAATCCTTATTAAAAGAAATGCTTGTGTGGCATGAGTAATTGTGGAATGGTTTGGTATGCTGGTGTGACTGGTATTCCCATGCAGAACTCTTGCTGGGCATGTTCGAGTATTGTTATATACTTATGCAAGAGTTCAGGCTAAGGAAAAACAGTATAGACACACAGATCCAGGAGGAATTACCCACACTCACTGTTATCTCTGCACGTCAGCACTGTATGATTCCATAGCAGAACATGGAGAGTCAGCAGGGGTTGCCTGACCTCTCCCTAATCGTGGAGTCAAATCCTGGTCAAACCCTGAAGGACAGCCGTGACGAAGAGGCACGGTCTGACATACATGTGTTTGGAGCACTGATTAAGCATTCCAGGAATGTGGTATGAAAATAAGCAGCTTTGATTTAAAACAAACAAAGGACTATCATGCAATCTGATTAAAGCTCAGCGAGGACGTTTTGACACTTGGAAAATATTAATGTGTCTTTAACAGTTCTTACTGTCATTAAAGTTTGAATATGAGCAGTTATTTATTGGCCCTCGGTGGGACACTTAATATTTCTTATGGAAAGTCTCAGAAACAAGACTATTAGGTCATGAGATCACAATTTATAAACAGCGCCTTACATGGTTAACAAATTCTATCATCATTTACCTACCCTCATGTCGTTGTAAAACCATATGACTTCTTGGAACACTAAACAAGATGCTCACGCTGCTGTTTTCTGCATAACTAAAGTACACAGTGAAAAAACACCATACAAATAACATAAAAGCGGTCCATACACATTCTTCATTCTTCTGAAGCCAAACAACGCTTGAATATGTGCAAGAAAGAATGAGATTAGCAAGCTTTTGCAAAGGGGAAGATTATCAGTGAAGAACAACTTCAGTTTCAGCCTGCTCCTCACACAAAGCATTCATATGGCTTCAGAAGACCTGTAATACAGCACATGAGTCATAGGGAATACTTTTACTGTTATTTTTGTCCATTTTGAAGTTTGACAGCTCATGGCCTCTATACACTTTCATTGTATGGAAAAGACTGCACATTCATCAAAATTTCTATTTGTGTTCCATGGAATAAAGAAAGTCATACGAGTTAGAACAATTATAGGGTGAGTTAATGATGACAGAATTTTTGGGTGAACAATTTCATATGACCGTGGCTATGTTCGCAATTGCATACTATACTACTTACTATTTCTGTAGCGTATAGTATGCAGTATATTACCAGAAGTAATATCAGCAGCTCTTTCTTGACTCATTATTTGATCAGTCTGCCAAAGGTTGACTTTTTTTCTTACACAAAATTGAATTAAAAAAAAAGTATTTCCAAAATGAGATCTGGATGCAATTCTTGAATAATACATTCTGTTTCACATAGTAGTTTAAAAGAAGGCAGTATACTGTATATTGCACAGTCTGCAGAGGGCAAGTATTCCATTCAGAATATAGCCATTCAATATATGGTGTTATAGCTCATTCTAGTGGACATGGTTTAATCTGATATATTCCTCCTATTATGTAAAAAAAAATAAAAAATAAAAAAATGGACACAGCCTTTAAGGTAAGGGTCAATTTGACCCTAATTGTTTTCAATGCAATTTACCAAAATGTTTACACTATGAAAAACAGCAAAGACTCAGGTAAAAACAGAAAACTTTTGTTGTGGCTTGAAAATACAAAAATCATGAGAACCTATGAAATTTCAACTATGTTTAATTCTTTTTTTTAAATCATTACAAATACACAGACCAAAATCTGTGAAGGGACTTCTTCAACTGTTAGTCTTTTGGAGCTCATTTTACTATCTTTGTCTGACAAAGTCTGTTGCAGCACTGAAAAGAAGTGAGAGAAAGCACCTTTTACTCTCACAGGACAGTGAGATCTCTACACACCCTCATGGCAAAATCATAAAGATTCATATGACTTTTCTAAATTATGACTTTCAATACAGCCAATGATGTTGCTGGACATCGTTTCCATCTAATACACGACAATTTCTTGCTTCTGTCACACACAACAGCTTCCTATCATGTTTACACATTCTACTGATCGGTTAGGTTTAGATAAGGGGTTTGGATAAGGCCATAATATTAATAAGCATGTCCTTAACGTGCACGAATCTCACACTTACTTCCACATTAGACATCCGGGCATACGAACGAACGAACTCGTACGAAATCATTCGAAATGTCCAACTCCTAAAATATTTACGAATTTTCATGAGACTGGGTTGGAGATCTAGACATAACAAAGATACATCACATCATTGTTTTTATTATTATTATTTTGTGTCTGTGCAGCTAACTTTGAACATAAAAGTATGTGGGTCAAACTGACCCGCAAACATCATCGTTGTATACAAATCACTGATTCTTGAGACAAAACATGTCTTACATACAAAAGTTCTATTTTTGTTAAAAATCAAGAAATTCATAATAATAAAAATACTGAAAAGGTTACATCTAAAGGAAATGTGCACACGTAGGGCATTTATTACTTATATTTTTAAATAATTCCATTAGAATTTTTAAATGCATGCTCTATACTTGGAAGCACATGTAATTAAGCTGTCTTAAGCAAGATGTCACAATGTTAAACTGCCAAACAAAGTGTTTTAAAATGCAGCAAACTCATAAATATACGAATCAAATGAAAGGCAGGGATCTGTAAGATATCAAACAATACATAAAGTAAAATTTGAATTGTATTTCCCATCAAAAAATTCCCATCAAAGTTGTGTCCTCACTTTGCGTCAACTCCGTCATATTTTTTTTTATAATCCTGAATAATTCAGACAATGTCATGGACAGCTATAACTCTAAGTACCCCTTTCCCCCGTCCTGCTCATGGTGGATGCAACAGTAGGACATGTGGTCTGGTAAGTTTCATATTTCTTAAATACTTTAAACAAACAATTTTTAAGTCTCTGTGGTTACAGCTTCAACATGTTAACACTGTCATTCCCATTATGATAATTTCTGTTAGAATTGTGGAATAATTTGGTATTTTAGTTAAGGATATAGAGGCAGCTTTACATGAGGAAAAAACAAAATGGCTCCAGTGTACAACACATGGTTAAGATGGAAAAATATTCCATTTTGTCAACTCCATCAGAATGTTCAGAATAGTGTGAAAACAGAAAAAAATAAAATAAAAAAAATTCTGTATTTTATCACTTAACTCCTTTACTGAACAGCATTATTAGATCATTAAAGACTTTGCACTCTTGTAGGATGGATCAAATTAAAATAGCATGCTAGTGTGTCTGACGGAGTTGACACAAATGACAGAAAGATGTAAGTTATGAAGTGAATAAATGTCCATTTAAATGGTTCGTTAGCTGAGGCCTTTGTCTACAAATATGTCCATTTCAAATTAAATTAGTTTTAAAAAAATAATAAAAAATACTAAGATTTAAAACATGTTTTAGCTACTCAAGAGTGAACAAGAAATGACCCACATTTTATGTAGTAGCTGCTCCAAGAGCTCTGGACTGCACTTAACCTAGCCAAAATAATTTGTATCAGCTTTCTTTGTGACCTACACTGGAAGCCAAGCCTCCCTGCGTTCAGACGGCGAAACGAAGCGTCCCGAATTAGCGTTGCGAAAAGTTGCCATCCGCCTTGAGAATGGACATAACGTGAGATGTATTCAAAACAAATAGTCTCTACATACATTTTAACGTTCTATATATTTAAATATCAAAGTATAATGAAACCGTTTGAATTTGAACAGGCTAAAAAACTAAATGTTCGCTGATTTTCAGTGACGTGAAACTCGGGCACATGTTGAAACTTACCTTAACAACGCCTGCTCTCTAGTGGACGAGGCAGGTAACAACACTCCACTGAAAATGTAGGTAAGCAAACTCGTTAGCATGTTCTTCGTGATCTTTAAACGTTTTTATCTCAAGGCTTTTGATTGAATGCTTAAAATAAGTTCTGTAGACAGGTATACATACATTATATATAGTAGACATTCCCATTAGTAATTTTGCAGACACTTTTATCCAAAGTGAATTACAAATGAGGAACATAGCATGCAATTTGTCATACAAAAGTCATATTTATATTTGTCTACAAAAGTAATTTCAAGCATTCAAGCACGAGTCTTTCAAAAGATTTTAAAATTTCATGAGAAACTTTGACATATGACCTACTATGCTATTCAGACTCTTTTCAAAACATTTGGCATACATCATCCATTATGTCACTTGAATAAATAATGAAATATGTGACAGAAATAAGTTTTTGATTTGACTATTTTTTATATTATGTGCCATGTACATATGGCAGTGCAGACAAAGAATGGATTTGGTTTAGTATTGGTATGAACTTCTAAATAAGATATAAATGTAAATAAAAAATGTGGACATTTGTAGCATCTATTAAACATTATTGCTATTGCATAGTTATCAGGTGTGTTTTACTCATGTTTATTCAATAGGATAGTAATACTTTGAAGATAATTTTTTAACATCAAGATTTTAGGTTAACATTTAAATATTTGTATAAGGCAAAGCATACTTTTTTTAGGCGCTGTAACTAGTCACCATTTCTGTAATCACCTTTCAGCTTTTTTACAGTTCACTTAAAAAGTCCTGAAGTGTGACAAATGTATTTTGACAAATTAAAATTACAATTATTCCATGTATTAATCAATAATTATTAGATTATAAAAACATGAAGTATAATAATTATAGAAGTCATTTTTAATAATGATCCTGTATTCAATTGTTTTGATATACTGTGGTTATATAAGTATAGCATGTCACGCTGGGTCTTGCTGTTATTGGTTGAAATTTTATGTCCCCATCAGCAGATTATATAATACTTTTTTTTCTCTAGTTTTCATTTTCTAACAATAATCTAAAAATAATACCAAATAAAAGTATATTTGAATAAAAAAACTGACAGTAATTGAATTACAATACTCTGGTTTTATTCATATCATTGCATTCATTTGGAATGACACATCCAGCCACACGACAGCACAGAATTAACTGCACGCTCAGACACAGAAGAGATATTACATTAGTGTGGACTTTCTCCCAAATAAAGAAACATTCTGAATTGAGATCAGAAATCAAGGATTTAAAGAATGTGCAAAAGGGATTTTCTTGAGATCCACGTACCATCAATAAAAAAACGGCAGCTGTCATTTTTTAAATATTAACATGTCATTTATTAAAACCTTCTAACAAGTCAACATTAATATAACACAGCCTTTCTATATCTTTGGTTTGTTCTCCATAACTGATAAGAGACACTTTTGTCTAATGATGACAAATCATTTTCAAGTGTTTAAGAATCAGAATCATTGCTGATAACCTAAATTAAATTGTAAAAACCTACTTAAAAGAAAATATCTAAAAGGCAGCAAAAATCCATGACAACAGAAGTATAAAACCCACATCCAAAGAGAACACAATTCTAAACACAAATACTGAAGCTAAACGAAATCTGAATGTCAAATTCAGACAAAGACCTGCAATACAAAAGCCAACACCCGTAACTCAAATCTCAGATGCTCATTTCACTACTCTTTAGCTCATGATACTCATTATATGTACACACTCGTGCTGGTAGAAGTAATAACAGTTCTGTTGGTATATCCATGAAAAACTTGAAAGAGACCACATGAAAAAAAGAGTCCACAGCCCTTATGAAAAAGAATATGAAGACATTTGTTGTCCACTGATAAAGTGGACACTTCGTCCCACATATCAGTAGTAAGTTCAGTTCTCCACGCCAGAGTAAGTCATTGCATTGAGCGCTGGCCGTTTCCTCCCTTTGATCTTCAGAGATCCATAACGTACCTGTGACCAACAAAAGACGACAAGCATCTGTTACTATTACTACAATCAAGCATACAGCAAATCAGGTGGCAAACCATAATAAATAGCTTAAAATAATATAATTTACTCTAGAGCTGCAACTAATAATTGTTAAAAAAAATTGAGAATGATATTAGAAAATGTATTTAATTATCGATTAGTTGGGTCTGTGCACTATGGAACAGTAAACCTCCAGTGACGTCACTTTGAAGTAGTGAAAAAATGCATCTGAAAAACGGCCACAAAGCTACAGCAGATAAAAAAAATGCACAAACCAAGATGTCCAAAGCAATGCAGTTCTTATTATTAAACACTCCAAAGAAGGTCATAATTCTATAGTTTCATCTGGGCAGGTTGCCAGGTCAGGTGGCACATTCATTTTGACAAAAAAAAAAATCAAATCACTTTGATAAGATTTTCATTGCATGAACCGTATTAACTTGAAATTCAACACATAATGCAAGTTACAGGGATTACAATGAAAAAAAAATTATGGGATTGTTATATTAAGCATTTACAGAAATAAAGAAGCTACAGTCACACATTACTGTTCAGAGGAGTAAAATCTGAGTTCCTTCCAAGATCTGACTTAATTAGGAGACATTGTGTGCTAGTTTATCATTTTTACACACTCTATTGAACATGAGCAGCTGTTTAAATGTGATTTTTTGATATCCAAGCAGCAGCAATATAACATGTTAGTGATGTCCTGATACCGACACTGGTATTGGAATTGGGTCCAAAGCTGTGCTCATGTATGTGTACTCTTACTCATAAAAATAATTAGATACCAAAAACCGTTACCATCTGATGTACGAATGTCACTGCATAAACATTCAGCACACAAATAAAAATGGCGACATGTCCTAGTGTGATTATTAACAGCAAAGGCTGCAATTTAATGCAATAAATATACTGTACAGTCTACAGTCATAAATTATATTATTATTATATTATATTATATTCTCTCTTAACAACACACTGGCAACTTACTATCAACCGACAGCCTGAATATCAATACAGTACAATACAACCTACTTTACATTCTTTATATACTATATATAATTTTGTATTGAATAATGTGTATTCTATATTGTGTGTATTGTATGCTGTACAGTGTATGTTATTATTTGTATATTGTGTTCTGTGTAATTATGTGTATATTAGATTTTAAATTGTGTTGAGTAAATCTGATGTTTATTGTAAATTGGTATATGTCTCATCACTGTCACGACTGCTATGTTGCTCGGAACTGCACCCAAGAATTTCACACACCATTGCACTTGTGTGTATGGTTGTGTGACAATTAAAGTGATTTGATTTTTGATTTGATGTGCTACGCGCTTTAAATTGAATGTGTGAAATAGGGCTGCAACTAATGATTATTTTGATAATCGATTAATCTAATGATTATTAGAATGATTATTCGACTATTCGGGCGATCATTGCAACAATTAATCATTAGCTCATAAACGATTATTCAGCTTGTGCCTTGACTTAAAAGGTTGTATTAAACATGCTTACAATAAATAGGACAAAATCATCTTTTGAAAACACCTCTAAATGACATTCACTGAATTAAATAAAAAAATAAAAAATAAAAAAAAACTTTTTCAAGTTTAATTCAGTAAAAAAAATTCACTGCAAAAAAATCCTATTGTTATCAAGTGTTTTCCATTTAAAATTGTCTAAAAATCCTTAAAACAAGATACATTTACTTGAGAAGCAACATATAAGATATTTAGACTTGCTTTAAGAGAATGTATCTTATATAAGTGTATTTTTTCACTTGGTTATACTTCTGTGAGTGCAGTAAAGACAAAATACACTTATATTCAAGATCTATTCTCTAAAAGCACGACTAAATATCTCATATGCTGCTTCTCAGGTAAATGTATCAGCTCTGGCTCCACTTTATTTCACAACGAGAGTGCTTCTGTATTTACTGGTTTTGTATTTTTGTATAATTTCCGCATACTTTGCGATCTACATCACCTGAAGCTGTCTGGAAAGTCTGCAGTGCATCTGGACTGTGAGCTGTTTTCTTTCTCTCCTCAGTCATAATCGAGCTGCAGTGCTGTTCTCACGCGTCATCAGTTTAATGTGATCTCATGTTACATTAAATGAGATCAATTGACTATTCAACAACGAAGATTTTTGTAGACAATTTTTTACTGTCGATATTTTCGATAACATCGACTAATCGTTTCAGTCCTAGTGTGAAGCAGACGGCTACACTGAAAACTCCACCTAATGAGCATCATGTGCACTCTGTGTGTGTGGAAGATTCACTTTGAAGCGTGCAGCAGATACAGACTATATATTTATTTAAATCGCAGACTTCTGTGGTTTAATAATCACACCGGAGGTGAGAAACTACCATCAAAAGCACACAGAAACTGAAAGGGCTTCACTCAGTTTTCTGCCAAAATAAAAGCTCAATTTAAAGAAAAATTTTTTTAAAATAAAAATTATATATATATATATATTTGTCAATACTGTATAGTTACATAATAATTGCCATAATACTACTACTACTAATAACAATAAATCAATAATAATTGTTTTATATTTAATATCTCACATCTGTGATGCTGTTACGCAGCACTTCATTTTTAATAGCTTTGGATAAAAGCATCTGCTAAATACATAAATGTAAATGTCATTTGACAAAAACACTGGTAATGTTGCATTTTGGTTTGTGCTGAGATGTTCGGTATAAAAGCATTACGCTTCATATGACAAAAATAATGCAATGTTATGTTGAAACTGAATTGCTTTATTTAATTTTATTAATTTTTTATGAATTTCTTTGTTTAGACACCCTTTTGATGGCAAAATTGAATTAAACTGTCAAATACAGAATTCAGAAAAAATAAAACGGAACACGTGGAATTAAAAAAATAAAATAAAAATAAAAATAATATAAAAAAATCGAACCCATTTCATAGAGCCCTACTTGTAATTATACAGAGATGCTTTTGTTCATGAAAAAGAACCTGTCCCTTTCATTTGCCAAAAACATTCCTTATTGATTAATAAGGATTATTGATAATCCCATGACATTTTTGATTTGTGATCATTTTTGACCATATAAGAGCTAAAATGATTTTGTTTTTTTGTTTTATGTCTTACATGAGTTACAGTTGCTGAAGCCAATACATTTTGTGACAGCTTAAAATTACTGATTATTACAAATTTTGATGTCATTTGAGTAACAATTGCTGAAAAATAAAACAATATCCTCAAATCATCAGTTGTACAGTACTGTACATGACAAATGCAACATAATTTTTTTTTTTTTAAAACGGGTCTCGGTATTGGCAAGTACTGAAAAGGAAGTATCACTATTTTCACTTGGTCGGTCTGCAAACGTTTATCAGGACATCCCTATTACATGTGTTCATCTCACAAACAAAATATATGTATACAATATACAATAATTACAATATAATCATTTGTCAAAATCGTGCAGGCTTAATATTACATTTTCGTTTCAAAATAATAAAATATAATGTACACTTAGTAGTTCTGTCTTGAAAGAAATTGAGAAATGCAGTTGGACTTACATCTTTGCGCAGCCTTGATCGTGTGATTTTGACGCTTTGAGATCGTCTGAGGCCATGCGAAGACACAGCTTCATCCTCAGAGAATACAGGCTTACCCTCATCATCACTCCTGTCATCATTATCATCATCATACTGATAATACTCTGGAAAAAACAAAACAGCTTTATATATGCTGGAAGCACACTAAAGTCTTCTTTAATATTATCAAAAGTCAAATATGTCAAGAAAAAAAAAGAATGGACAAAATATACAGATAGTTCAAGGTCTGATTCAGAATGCAACAGGTGGAACTGTAAGCATCAACAACAAAAGATATGGAAAGCATTTACTTTTAAAAGTTGAGCATCTTATTTATTATCCTATCCTAACTATGCATGATTTTATGGTAAGTTTCTTTATTTTATTTGCATTCTGCATAAGGTGTAATTTTCCTTGCTGTCCAAGACCCTATCAGAACAGACTTGAGACCCACCAGTTGAGAACCAACTGATCAAGTCCTGACTAGATTCCAGTAATGGAGGGAAAGAGATTGAGTAGAATGAGTGGTATGAAAGAAAGAGAGAGAGAGGAGAGAGAGACAGAAGCTGGGTTAGGCTGCTCCTGGTACCATCAACTCTAGGATCCACGGGTAGTGCTGAGAGCAAGACAGAGTCAGCCTGTGCCAGGACGCCTAACACCAGTCGAGCCAGAGTAGATTCACTGAACACTTTATCACTCAAACAATATGATAAAACCAAAGGATACAAGAACTGTGGGTCTAAGCTAGTACTGTGCACGCAGTTCTCAATTCAACCATAAGGGGGCAGAATACTCACAGAAAACAATCGTTCTGAACACTTTCCTTTGTTTGTTTGCACACCCACCACTGTTTTCAATTACTACAACATAACAACTTCCTTGAGATTTGGAAAAGCGTATGACTAATGTTCCAGGACTATTCTTGAGTTTGGGTCTTGTGCAAGCTAAGCAGAAAGACAACAAATACAGAGACGGAGCTGACAGGTCTTTGGTATTTTCTGTGGATTGTTAGCAGCGCTGAAGGCCAGTTTGTCATCAGTTAGATTTGACTCTGTTCCGCTAGGTTCATTGTCTGAATATGGCCGTTATATAGTTGCCACAGCACTTGGCGATATAATAATAATAAAAAATCTTATCTTAATATTTTTCAACCTTTTGATGAAATCTCGACATTTGGTAACTTGCTCTGAAATCTGGCTTTTTATTTAATGTTTTTTGTTTGTTTTTTTGTTTTTTTAAATCAGAGGAATCACAATTTCAACCAAAAAGCCATTGTAGAATACATTGGAATACAAGAAGTAAAATACATTATAAAAATCTAGTTAAAAATAATCAAGGCACGTTTTCCACTAAAAGGATGCAAGGAAGTCCTAGTAATAGTTAATCGATGTCATTTATGTACACCAAAATAACAATACATAGTAATAAACAGCAATATTTGCCTATATATAGTCTGTTTGAACTACAACATTTTAATACACAAACACTTACATGACAATGTAAGAGACTTTCAAGACCATTTTTTAGGTGATGACAAACTTGAAAGAGTTTTGAATTGATTCATTAAAACTGACAGTTTGAACTGATCCACAAAAATTGAAGGAATATTCTGGGTTCAATACAAGTTTAGCTCAATCGACAGCATTTTTACCATAGAAAATTTTTGACTCGTATCTCATTTATTAAAATAAGTAAATAAATAAGCTGCGTATACAGTAAGGCACTTACAGTGGAAGAGAAGGGGGCCCAGACCATTACTGTTTCAAAAGTATAGCCACAAGATGTAATATGAGTTTAGTGTAATTAAATCTCTGTTCTACACATTTTTAGTGTGATAAAATCACTTACAGGATTTACCGCATTGTGTCATCATGGCAACATCATTGTAATATTGGACATAACTTTACACAGATAAGGCAAGTGATTTTATCATGTTAACACTTGTAATGTTTATATCCTGTGGCTCTACTTTTGAAACAATGTGTATTTTAACATTTATGGACTGGCTCTCTTCACTTCCATTGTAAGTGCCTCACTGTAACTGCGTTTTTTTTTTTTTTTTTTTATACAAAATGAGTGGTAATCAGTATTATGCCACAAATAATCAATTGAGCTTAACTTGTATGGAACCCAGAATATTCCTTTCACTTCATGAATTAAGGGAATCAGTCAAATGACGTGCTCTTTAAGAAACTTAATGGCCAAATAAAAAGTGTATTAAAATCATTGTCATATTGACAATTACTAAGTTTACATGAACACCAGAAAGCGGTTTATTGCGAGAAAGCAGCGTTCCCATTTAAAGGCACTGTATAAGCGGCATACTCTTTCCTCCTGTATACATGCGGCTCGGTCAGTAAGCAGCTTTCTCCACAGAAACATAAATTCCTAGCGACGCTTGTGAAAATAACGAATATGGCATCTGAAGAAGACTGCTATTATATTCTCCTTTGCTTTGCTTTATTTCCAGATTATGAAGAGTTGTTGCTGTGTTTGTTTCCTTAACTTTCAATTACAACCTGCAGCTCAATTACGCTGCAATAGTGGGGTTTCCCTCTTATGTCAAACTCCGGGATTCCCTCAGTGTATGAGCAGGTATAGTTTATAGTGTTTGTCAGGGGTGGAAAACCTTTTTCCTATTAAGGGCCATTAAATAAATTACAAAATTATTTACGAGCCATAAAATTGTTTGCAAATTCTGATTGTGGGTTGAAATTAACATATGCATTCCATTAGGCCTACAAGAAAAAAAAAAAAAAGTAAAAAAGGACTTTCTATTACACAGTATTTTGTGTAGAGGATTGTGTTAAAATTATTTTAATCTTTTTTTTTTTCTATTTTATTTTTAAACAGTTATCAGGAATCAAGGCCATTTTTAAAAAAATTATTATTCTTATTTCTCAAATGGTCTCACAGGCCATATACACACTGAGGCCGCTGTATGTGCTTTTCCCTCTGTAATCCCAGAAATGTTGAATTCGTTCCGCTGTGTTGGCTTGTTGTTGGGCTCCATCCTATGATGTTTGTTATTCGGTCAGTTCACGCGCATGCAAACTCATAAAAAACCTGTAAGAATGCCGCTTATGCGTTTACATGGTCACATAAGCTGCAGAAACCTGGGTGTGTCAAATCGCTTTCTCTTAATCCCTTAAACGGCAAGTACTGAAAAGGAAACTGGCATTCTCGTTTAAGGCCTCGATATTGGGTACAATGGGGCTAAAGCTCCACTACACTGTACAATATTGTCACTATACACTGCAAAATTTTCCTGTTCCATGAGATCTTTGCGTGTAAAATCTATGTTGCAAATTTATGTAGCTAATGAAAATCCCTCAAATTAACACATTTCTTTTGAAACAAAATACTTAGAATTTTCAGTTTTGTTTAAGGTCATTTAATCAAACATTTTACAATAATTGTCCAATAAGTGAAAAGATAGTATTAGGGGTAAAAAGCCCCCCTGTTGCAGGGGCTAAAGGCCCCTATTAAACACATTGTTTTTTTTAAAGTGGGGCGAATAGACTTGTAATGAAAAATGTTCAAAGTGTGCTCACACTGACTCATCCAATCATAGAGATTGATTTGTTTATAGAATATTTGATGTAATAAAATGCCAAATGTGTTTGTAATAAACAGGAAATGGTTGACTCTTTCTGAAGTCAAGGAAAAGTTCTATTCGACAGCAAAAAAACCTTACTGCTATTGGTCCACGTCATCGGCAGGTGTAACCTACAGCTCCACCTACCTTGATGCTGACAGCAAGTTCTGTTTAGTGAGTCAAAATGAAAACATCGACATGTAGAGTTATTAGCGACCTGGTGCAGCTTACCTACAGTTGTGCTCAAAAGTTTGCATACCCTTGGAGAATTGGTAATATATGTACCATTTTTAAAGAAAACATGAGTGAACAGGCAAAAACATTTCTTTTATTTCTTATGGGATTCATATTCAACTGTAGGTTATAACAGAATGGCACAATCATAAAACAATACATGGCAACAAAGAAAAAAATGAAATGACCCCTGTTCAAAAGTCTGCATACCCTTAGTTCTTAATACTGTGTTTTGCCCCCTTTAGCATCAATGACAGCGTGCAGGCTTTTGTAATAGTTGCCTATGAGGCCCCAAATTCCTGCAGGTGGTATAGCTGCCCATTCGTCCTGGGAAAATGCCTCCAGGTCATGCAAAGTCTTTGGTCCTCTTGCATGAACCGCATGTTTGAGATCTCCCCAGAGTGGCTCGATGATATTAAGGTCAGGAGACTGTGATGGCCTCTCCAGAACCTTCACCTTTTTCTGCTGTAACCACTGGAGGGTCAACTTGGCCTTGTGCTTAGGGTCATTGTCATGCTGGAAAGTCCAAGAGTGTCCCATGCGCAGCTTTCGTGCAAAAGAATGCAAATTTTCTGCCAGTATTGTCTGATAACATGCTGCATTCATCTTGCCATCAATTTTCACAAGATACCCCATGTCTTTAGTTCACACACCCCCAAAACATCAATGAGCCACCACCATGCTTCACAGTGGGGATGGTATTCTTTTCACTATAGGTCTTGTTGACCCCTCTCCAAACATAGCACTTATGGTTGTAACCATAAAGCTCTATTTTGGTCTCATCACTCCAAATTACAGTGTGCCAGAAGCTGTGAGGCGTGTCAAGGTGTTGTTGGGCATATTGTAACTGGGATTTTTTGTGGCATTGGCGCAGCAAAGGCTTCTTTCTGGCAACTCGCCCATGCAGCTCATTTTTGTTCAAGTATCGTCATATTGTGCTCCTTGAAACAACCACACTGTCTTTTTCCAGAGCAGCCTGTATTTCTCCTGAGGTTACCTGTGGGTTTTTCTTTGTATCCTGAACAATTCTTCTGGCAGTTGTGGCTGAAATCTTTCTTGGTCTACCTGACCTTGGCTTGGTATCAAGAGATCCCCGAATTTTCCACTTCTTAATAAGTGATTGAACAGTACTGACTGGCATTTTCAAGCCTTTGGATATCTTTTTATATCCTTTTCCATCTTTATAAAGTTCCATTACCTTGTTATGCAGGTCTTTTGACAGTTTTTTTCTGCTCCCCATGACTCAGTATCTAGCCTGCTCAGTGCATCCACGTGAGAGCTAACAAACTCATTGACTATTTATACACAGACACTAATTGCAATTTAAAAAGCCACAGGTGTGGGAAATTAACCTTTAATTGCCATTTAAACCTGTGTGTGTCACCTTGTGTGTCTGTAACAAGGCCAAACATTCAAGGGTATGTAAACTTTTGATCAGGGCCATTTGGGTGATTTCTGTTACCATTATGATTTAAAAAGGAGCCAAACAACTATATGATAACAAATGGCTTCATATGATCACTATCCTTAAATAAAAGACTCAATGCCAAAATTTCACAATTTCTGCCAGGGTATGCAAACTTTTGAGCACAACTGTACATCTGTATGATCGTTCACGTAGAGACATTTTCCAGGACCATGTCATGTGATTTATTTTTGTTTTATTAATCTACTAAAGGAATCAAATCTCAAATACTCCCAAGTGCCCATTCACTCATGTGCCATCTGCAGTGAAAGCCATTCACACATCTGTCTAAAGTAAGATATGCCCATGATTATTCTTTTGTCTTTATTCTGAACATTATCACTTTTATACACTTACAGTATCTTTGCAATTGTATCAGTGTCATTATAAATCACAATAACAGTGTAACCGCATTTAATGGTATATCGTGTTAGTGCATTAGTGTCATGAATTCAGAATATAAACAAGACAAATTAAACATTTTCTACTGCATATATATTAATTCAAATCATTATCGAGTGATTAAAACGGCTTCTTTTACTGACCTCATGTGAAGTCTACTCGTAGAATGAGGCATAAAGTCACTGATAACACATTTTGTTTAACACATTGGTTAAGGTTTTACATGTAGCATCCTCATATTTAAATGTACTTCTAAACACCTCCCACAGTGGTGTGGCAGGTGTCTGAATGTTCGGAAACAGTATACCGTTGCTCGGCTGTTTAGAACTTCTTTTTACCCCTGAACGATGAATGAAAAGGAAGGCCTTTACATGACATTTCAGAACACTGCTTTCTGCAAAAACCCTGGAATAAACCGTTTTCTTAATTGCATGTAAACGTGGTCAATGTTGCTTAATTTTATATAGCCAGCAAGAACACTGTGAATTTATCTTCAAAATTGAATATATCGCCCAGCCACTCATGTAACTGTTGAATGCAATGCCATTAGAGAACAAAGAAACACACAAGCTATACAGGCATGTTCATAGCATTTTCCAAAGCTGACCTCTGCTGCTTTACAGAAAGCGTAACCCAACAATAAAGGACAGGCAAATAAATAACACACTTAAGCCTCTCTTTACACCTCCTGTTTTAAATTCAAACTGCAATTAGCAGCTCGTTTGATCAGTCCAAGGTCTTTCACCTTGGCTTTAAGCATCTGAAAGGGAATGCCATTTTGAAGGAGCTGGCTTTCTGATGGCTTCATTGCAGACGAGATGAAAATGACCTGGATGCCGGCAGAATTTCAAATGCTGCGGGTGCATTAGCATACTGAGATAGAGGCACATTAGGTATTCCGCACAGTGGCTCCCCGAGCTGTTTTTTTCCCCCCTCTTCATCTTCTCACAAAGCGTCATTAGACCTTTCATGCTATGAACGTGCCGCTATTACTTATTACTCTCCCGTGATCGAGACAAATACTAAATCCATTCCATTTGCTCCAGAAGCAGTGCTGCGCTCACATTGTTGATTTCCAGAAGCGTGTGAGATATCATTATGAAAGCTCTACGGATTTACTGACACTGCTAAAAGCATTCTTACATCAGGGTTACCACATCTACTGACCAATGAATTTCCATGACTTTTCCATGGCATTCATGGTTACTACATTAGTGTTGTTAAATATAGAGATTGCACCATAGAGACTGCACTCACAAATAGCAATTTCTAGCTAATGGAAAAATGTAGAGCCTTGTGTAACTAGAAAAATGAATATTCACTAGATGTTATTAATTCAAAAATTTAACACTCTCAAAATTCAATTATGACTGTGATAACCCTGGTGCATACTGTGATTTTTTCCCATCTCCAGATAGCTGTTTTACACAGCCCCTTAGAGGAAGGGAGGGGATTTCTTTTTTTAAATGCTTTTTCATTCCCTAAAAAAAGTTTTGCATTTCCTTGCAATAGTTTGCATTTCGTTGCAATAAGTTTTGTGTTCCCTCGCTTTTTTTTATTTTTTTTAATAGTTTTATCCATCCCTTACAAAGATTAACTATTGTATTACTACAGTAACTATAGTTCAGCTATGGCATTTATGATAAATCCATACTAACTACAAAATGTGCATGATTTGTTCACTACAGTAATCATATTTTAACCATGTTATTTGTGGCAAAACCATAATAATAATATAGGAAAACCAAAACTATGGTAATACAATCAATCACTCTGCCAAAAAAAATAAACTGTAACTTTTTTTTTTTAGTTTTACTATAGTAACACCATGGTTAATTTGTGGTACATGTACCATATAGTTTTAAAAGCCTTGGTTCTTACCCACAAAAAATATAACATAGTTACTGCAGGTTTACTTCAGTGAAACCATGGTTCATTTTTGTAAGGCAATGTTTTTTTGGTGGAAACTATTGTAATGTTGTGAAAATATACTTATACCACAAATTCACCTGGGTGTTACTATAGTAAAACCATGGTTAATCTTCGTAAGGGATGGATAAAGTATTGTCAGGGAGCCCAACTGTCCATTTTTAAAAATGTTTTCAACTTATGATTGAATTCCTACCAAGAAATAAGCATTGCAGTATTTGCAATATTTGCTTGATTATCTCTAAAGCGCACTTGAGTTTGTTCTAGAGCATAAGACGAGATGTTAAGTTGCCTTGGAAGTCTGTCTAAAACTAGTTTCCTTAGGAAGAACCTTCATAAAAAACTGTCAATGTCAGTGACTGACTGGGCACTAAAAAGAATCAGCAGTGTGAAAGAAAACAAGGGATGCAGCGTAAATAATTAAATTGAAAGGGTAGGATGTACCAGCTCCATCGGGCTGGTCCATGATGGCTCTTCTGGCTGGGTTGGAGCTGGAGTACCCAGAATACATGTCTCCTTGAGAGATCTGGGTAAGATCGTGCATGCTGAAGCTTCTGAGCTTCTCTGTGATGGCTCCTTGACCCTGCAGAGAGAAAGAATAGCACCTAGTTATAAACATGTCAGCACTGACAACACAAAACTGCTTTAACTGAGCATAACACTGCATGGACATCCATTATGGCATAACAACATGCATGTGTATGAACGAATGCAGAAAATAAAGCTATTTTAGGCTCTGTTCCAAAATCTAGTAAGCTGCCTGGCTGTTTACTGCCTAAATAGGCAGCTGCCTTCTAAGGAAACTTACTAGGCTAAATAGGTGACCGATTTTTAAATGCTCTACATAGGCATCAGTTCTGTGCAGCATTCAAATAGTACTTTTTGCATTAAAGGAATATTACAGGTTCAATACAAGTTAAGCTCAATTGACAGCATTTGTGGCATAATATTAATTACCACAAGAATGACTTCTGACCCCTTCTTTTCTTTAAAAACAAAAAGGCAAAAATCTGGGTTACAGTGAGATACTTACAATGGGAGTGAATGGGGGACAATTTATGAATGTTAAAATACTCACTTTTTCAAAAGTATAGACACAAGACAAACAATACCCATGTTAACATGATTTTAGTGCAATAAAATCACTTACTAACCTTTTCTGTGTAAAGTTCTAGCCAATTTTACAACTTCGTTGCCATGAAAGCTCAATAATACATGAGTTTTAGCAGAAGAATGAATGTAAGTGCTTTTAGAAAATTGTAAGCTTCAAATTTTTGCCTTTCAACCCTCCAATAATTGGCCCCATTCACTGCCATTGTAAGTGCCTCACTATAACCTCGATATTTGCTTTTCTTTAAAAAAAAAAAAAAAAAAAGGAGGGACGAGTCAAAAAACGTTTTTTTGGTAATCAATATTATGCCACAAATTCTGTCGACTGAACTTAACTTGTACTGAACCCGGAATATTCCATTTAGTGCACCGGAGACTTAAATTGCAAGTTATTTCAATTTAGTTTGGTGTTAGCATGTTGATAAGCTACTGTCGCAATACTCTAACGAGCATAGAAATATATAGCACAAACTTATATGTTACATAGTCTGTTTGCCTATGATGCCAGACAATGCTGCCCATGTTGGTGGCTCACTAGGTTTTGAAACTGAAATTTACTGAACACAAAACTTTGTATAGACTAAACAAAACATCCTTTGGATGGGTGTGTTTTAGGCCTAGTTTTACATAGCTTTTACATAGACATAGTGGTCTATTTTCAACTGATGTAATGATACCATTGATTCTTAGCACAATGTGTATGAGTCAGTAACAACTTAGCAAAAGAGCGAAAAAATGGGAAGAAGAAACCATAAGCTAAAACTGTTAAAATGATGTTGCTTTAGAAATTCTGTAGCATTACCTGCACTGGAGAGAGCAGGAGTGCAGTATTCCTATAGGTATATGTCAATACAAATTGACAAGAAAGAGATTATTACAAAGAGGGGATTTAAAAGAATAGTTAACCCGAAAATTTAAATGATTTACTCGCCCTCATATTCTTACAAACTACTTTATTTCAGACTGTGACTGAACATTCTGCCTAAAACCTCCTTTTGTGTTCCATGGAAGAAAGTCAAAGAGGTTTGGAACAACATGAGGGTGAGTACATGATGACAACTTGTTCATTTATGGGTCTATCCCTCCAAAAAAACAAAAGAAAATGGAAGAAAGTGAGTAAAAAGGGAGGAAGAGAGACGTTTGAGTAAATCCAGCCATATGCAAGAATGACTCTGACATGAGCCTTTTACAAGCCCACTGGCTTCATTTCAGAGAGATGTCTTTCAATAACAGCATCCTCTATAAGAGAATCTAGCCCTATAACGTCATATGTATCAAATATGATACACAATGTTTGACGGCTCCTGTCTCGCTGTTGAAGTTGAAAAAACAAAAAACGTATGGTATGTGAATTTCACATGTTTATGGCACCATCTAGTGGTTATTTGTGAAAAAATTGGTTTCAATGTTTATATCAATCTAAACTCGGCAAAAAAAGAAACGTCCCTTTTTCAGGACACTGTATTCTAAAGATAATTTTGTAAAAATCCAAATAACTTTACAGATCTTTATTGTAAGGGGTCAATGGTTCAATGAACCATAAACAATTAATGAACATGCACCTGTGGAACGGTCGTTAAGACATTAACAGCTTACAGACGATAGGCAATTAAGGTCACAGTTATAAAAACTAAAGAGACCTTTCTACTGACTCTGAAAAACACCAAAAGAAAGATGCCCAGGGTCCCTGCTCATCTGCGTGAACGTGCCTTAGGCATGCTGCATGGAGGCATGAGGACTGCAGATGTGGCCAGGGCAATAAATTGCAATATCCGTACTGTGAGACACCAAAGACAGTGCTACAGGGAGACAGGAAGGACAGCTGATCGTCCTCGCAGTGGCAGACCACGTGTAACAACACCTGCACAGGATCGGTACATCCGGATATCACACCTGCGGGACAGGTACAGGATGACAACAACAACTGCCTGAGTTACACCAGGAACGCACAATCCCTCCATCAGTGCTCAGACTGTCCGCAATAGGCTGAGAGAGGCTGGACTGAGGGCTTGTAGGCCTGTTGTAAGGCAGGTCCTTACCAGACATCACCGGCAACAACGTCGCCTATGGGCACAAACCCACCTTCGCTGGACCAGACAGGACTGGCAAAAAGTGCTCTTCACTGGTAGGACTCGCGTTTATCGTCGAAGGAATGAGTGTTACACCAAGGCCTGTACTCTGGAGCAGGATCGATTTGGAGGTGGAGGGTCTGTAATGGTCTGGGGCGGTGTGTCACAGCATCATCGGACTGAGCTTGTTGTCATTGCAGGCAACCTCAACGCTGTGCATTACAGGGAAGACATCCTCCTCCCTCATGTGGTACCCTTCCCGCAGGCTCATCCTGACATGACCCTCCAGCATGAAAATGCCATCAGCCATCCTGCTCATTCTGTGCATGATTTCCTGCAAGACAGGATTATCAGTGTTCTGCCATGGCCAGCGAAGAGCCCGGATCTCAATCCCATTGAGCACGTCTGGGACCTGTTGGATCGGAGGGTGAGGGCTAGGGCCATTCCCCCCAGAAATGTCCAGGAATTTGCAAGTGCCTTGATAGATGAGTGGGGTAACATCTCACAGCAAGAACTGGCAAAGCTGATGCAGTCCATGAGAAGAAGATGCACTGCAGTACTTAATGCAGCTGATTGTCACACCAGATACTGACTGTTACTTTTGATTTTGACCCGTCCTTTGTTCAGGGACACATTATTCCATTTCTGTTAGTCACATGTCTGTGAAACTTGTTCAGTTTATGTCTTAGTTGTTGAATCTTTTATGTTTATAAATTTAAATTTAATTTGCTGAAAATAAAAGCAGTTGAAAGTGAGCGGACGTTTCTTTTTTTGCTGAGTTTATTTAAAATGGCGGCAGACTTCTGCAAAAAATGACTCTTCTGTTGGGATAAATGACAGCTTATTTTAATAAAGTAAAAGTGACAGTAATGATTATATTGTTATTGATATTTTAAAATGAGTATTTCCTGAATATAAGCAACTTATGTTTGGTTAATTTGTTTTATATTATTTTATTGAAAAAGCTTATTGAAATTACATGCATCAAATATGATACAACAGGCTTTTGAGGTATATCTCTCAATCACTATTACATTACATTCATGACCACTATTAAAAAATAAAATAAAACTAAAAAAAAACAAAGCTTTAAAAATTCTGACATATACTTTTTATAAGATATATTTAAAGTACTTAATGTATGCAGCCTGCTCTGTCATTATAAAGATCTCATTATTTTACATTACAAGCTATTATGATGTCATCTTACCATAAGTTCCTGAGACCCAGGGACAAAAGTTTTACAATTTCCCTTTTTTAAATGTCAATTTAATGTTTGGTGCATAAAATACATATGATAAAAATTGTTTATTGATTTTTTTTTTAAATTATTATTAATAATAATAATAATAATAATTCCTTACATTTTATATAGCGCTTTTCTAGGCACTCAAAGCGCTCCACATAGTATAGGGGGAATCTCCTCAACCACCACCAGTGTGCAGCATCCACCTGGATGATGCGACACAGCAATAGTGCACCAGAACGCCCACCATACACTAGCTGTTGGTGGAGAGGAGAGTGATGTAGCCAATTCAGGAATGGAGATTATTAGGAGGCCATGACTGATAAGGGCCTATGGGGGGAATTTGGCCAGGACACTGGGGTTATACCCCTACTCTTTACGAGAATTGCCCTGGGATTTTAAATGACCACAGAGACCTCGGACCTCGGTTTAACGTCTCATCCAAAGGATGGTGCCTTTTTACAGTATAGTGTTCCCAGCAGCAACCTTAGTTTTCCCCAGGAGGTCTCCCATCCAGGTACTGGCCAGGCTCAACCCTGCTTGGCTTTAGTGGGCAACCAGGCAAGAGCTGCAGGGTGATATGGCTGCTAATAATATTGTATTTATAGACCAAGGAGAGGAAGTTGTCATGGCCAAACTCTCAAACATTTTGTATCTCTGAACAGCCCAGGGAGTCCTCTGATAATACCCCAAGATTTACCACTGTAGCACGTATGGGCCAAGAAAAACTAAATAACAAATGTCCTACACAAAAATGAATTTCTGGGCCTCAGGAGGATAATGACCTTTAAAGCCTATTGTATCAAATATGATACATAAAAAAAATATGCACATTTTTATTTTAAGATTACATTTTATATTTTACAATTTTCTGACAATTCTTTCATATGTCAGCCTTTACAGGGTTAAGCAGGACAGTGGCCACATGAAAACTGGAGCATTGTTGAGCAGTGTTCTGTCTTTGATTAGGATATCAGCTTGATTACATTTAGTGCTCCACTAACACCTTGGAAATACAAATACCACTAATACATAATGGCCTTGGGTTTGTTGCCCAAAGAAACCATGACCTTTGCTTACAATTGAAATTCGTTAGTGTTTAGTTTATTCCTTGTGCTCCGGGTTTGTGCCGGCACACTTGTGCTCTTTGTTGCAAAAGGGAAAGAGGATAAAGTCAACAAGGAATGGGATTCACAAATTTACTTCAGTAATGTGACATATTTCAGAGTGAAACAGGACATTTGAGAAATAATAAATGTAGGGCTGATTTTTTTTTTTATCCATTTGGCTATTGGTTAACATTATTTCCGGCGTAGGCAACATCAAGAGTATACAACATAAAGTCATTTCAGAGGTGGACAAAATTGTATTACATTTTGATGAAATATTATGAAGACAAACATTTTTTTTTTCTTGGGAATAACTTGCAGCAATAAATCACAATAAGAGCAGGAATGTGGATTAAGAAAGTAAATACGGTCAGCTGTGATTTCATGTAAACTTTAAAAGGAGGCCACATTAGACTTCAGCCAATTTCAGTAACAGCATTAGAAACTCCCACACAAATACACAAAAAAACACCTGTAGTTCAGAAGCATAAATATAAACTCCTCCCCAAAATGGCTCTATTATCATTCTCTAAGAGTCTTTTCAACACACACGCGCACACTCAAGCATACACTTGCCTTGACAGCTGCAGTCACAGCTGCGGTTGCAGCGATGCTCAGGCCCTGCTTGCCAAAGTTCAGCATAGTCTCGTAGCTTCGCTCTTTTGCCTGAACTATGTAGTCATCAATTTCCTTCAAGAACAACAGGCAAGCAAAAATAGTAAGTGAGTACTTTCTGTTCTTGAAGCACATAATCACTACAACACTAAACACTGAAATGATCAACTATGGAATACGAAATTCGTAAAGGCGGTACTAAAGCAGTGGTTCTCAACAGACAGGTCACAACCCAAAAAATGTATCGCAAGTCTGTTCTGATTGGGCATTTGGCAACAAAAGCTAAATGCAAAAAATAAAATAAAATGCAACTGACCATTTAATTGTGCATAGTTAGGACAGCATAATAAATAAGCTTATCGCTTCCCCTATCTTTGGTTTCTGGCACCAAAGGCTGTGCATCAAATCATACTCTAGTATTTTGGTACAAATGTATCTGTCACTTGGTTATATTGTTAAAGGAATCTTTCTGGTTCAATACAAGTTAAGCTCAATCAATAGTATTTGGGGCGTAATGTTGATTTCCACACAATTTTGACTCGTCCCTCATTTATTTGAAAAAAGCAATCATTGCGGTTACAGTAAGGTACTTATGATGAAAGTGAATGGGGCCAGGCTATAAACGCTAAAATACACATTGTTTCACACAGATAAGGTTAGAAAGCAATTTTATCACACCAAAATCATGTTAACATACATAATGTTTATGTCTCGAGGCTATACTTTCAAAACAGTGTGTATTTTAACATTTATGTACTGGCCCTATTCAGTACATACAGTATTAAACAAAAGACAAGATACAATTATTTTTTTGTGGAAATTAACATTATGCAACAAATGCTGTTAACTGAGCTTAAGTTGTTTTGAACCCAGAACATTTCTTTAAGATTTGGCCAGGTGTTAATAATTTTTTTTTTTTTGCCTAATGTTGCATATTGTTGGGCCTATGCAGTTTATGGCAATATTAATGAATTTCAATGTTTAATTTAAAAGACCACATGAAATACATTTTGGATTGTATGAATTTTAGTCCATGTCTGTTAGATTTGAGGTCATATACTGTATACGCTAGTGCACTCCTAAAACTTGCTAAATGATCCTTTAGAAAAAAAAAATCAGTCTTTCAATTCCAGGAAAAAAAAGGACTCATTTTGCACTCACAGGCGTATAAAAAAATGTGTCCAATATAATGCTCTGTAGAATGAAAATGTCCCTCCCCTTTATACCACCCGTCAATGACTAGCAATAGCAAGTAGCTGTGATGTACACTAAAGCTTATTGGCTATTTAAAATATAAATAAAAAGTGTAATATATCCTGGCACAAATTCCTTTTTCAATAGGAAATATGTCAACACAGGAAGGGAAAATTGCACTTGTAAGTCATTTCATGGGATCTTTATGCGCATTTTAGTAGGGATGCACCGATACCACTTTTTCTCTTCCGATCCGATTCCGATATCTGAAGTCTCAGTATCGGCCGATACCGATACCAGTGTTGCTTTTTTGCATAATCAGTTTAGAATATCTTTACCTCATTGTGTGGAACTAATTGGGAGTACTCTTTAATATGTAAAGAAACACAAACCTCTAACTACACATTATTTCAATATAAATAAACAGCCTATTAAGAAAAACTTTACTGTTAAATAGTCTACTGGATAATGCTGCAGCAAAATTAAATGTAATTCCAGTCTAAGGCCACGTACACACTACAGAGTTTTGGGAGTGATAACCGCATTTAAATGCGGGAGTGAATCCCCTAAATTATCGTTTCATGTGTGTACGGAATACAGGAGTGACTCCCGCAATTGTGATGACCGACATGTGTTTTTTGTTCGCTGTTTTTGAGCAAAGAGATTATCCACCACAGATGTATTATCATCTGACAAAGTTTAGTTAGCTGCCGTTGACAGAATCGCTGTGTTTTGTTTATGCATGTCTAAACGGCTGCTGTTAAACAGCGCAAGCACTCTCTGGACTGTAATGTACGGGTTACCCCGTAGAAACTACAGATGAGAGAGAATGACTGGAATATATGAATGAATGAAGACACATACCTTTGTAAGTGTGATTTACATCTCACACATGCCATTAATCACATCATTAACATCTAGTTGTTCAGTTCCGTTCCGTACACACTTCGTGGAATTTTTGAAAATGCGGTTGTCACTACCTGAATTTTCTGGGAGTTAATTCGGTTGTAGATGCGGTTGTCACTCCCATATTTTACTAAACTGTCAGTGAACAGAACAGGATTAAGCACTAAAAGGTGAACTGACAACCAAATTTAGTTGCAGTGTGTTCGTGGCCTAAGTCTTCAGTAGAAATTAAGCCAGTTTTCTTTGCAAACTTTTTTCAACTTGTATCTGGACTTTAAAGGATTCAGATTTCTTTTTTTGTTCAATTTAGTTGTAAGAAATCAGCTCACTTTTCATTTACACAGTTATTTTTTGGGACCCATTCAACTTAAATATTGTTATAATTTGTAAACAAATAATAATGATAATAATAATAATAAATTATTATTATTATTGACTTTTAGAATTTTAAATACAACAATAATATATTCAGTTGTGCACCTTTAATTTTAAAACCCTTAGACTTCTGGGGGGCCTGGGTAGCTTAGCGAGTTATGACACTGACTGTCACCCCTGGAGTCACAAGTTTGAATCCAGGACGTGCTGAGTGACTCCAGTCAGGTCTCCTAAGCAACCAATTGGCCCGGTTGCTAGGGAGGGTAGAGTCATGTTGGTTTAACCTCCTCGTGGTCGCTATAATGTGGTTCTCGCTCTCAGCGGGGCACGTGACAAGTTGTGCATGGATGCCGCGGAGAATAGCGTGAAGCCTCCACACGCGCTATGTCTCCGTGGTAATGTGCTCAACAAGCCACGTGATAAGATGTGCGGGTTGACGGTCTCAGACGCAGAGGTAACTGAGATTTGTCCTCCGTCACCTGGATTGAGGCGAGTCACTATGCCACCAGGAGGACTTAGAGCGCATTGGTAATTGGGCATTCCAAATTGGGGAGAAAATCAAAAAAAAAAAAAAACTTCTATTTTGATGAAAGGAACACTCCATGAAAAGTGCTTCACCAGCCTGCACATGCTTATGTGTATGTGGGTCAACAGAGCAGCGGCATTCACTATCGCGCTGGCTTGACAGTAACGAAAATAACTAACACACAGTATCGAATATGGATAGGGCTCGTCAGTCCGATCTGTCAAAAAACGACAGTATCGGAGCTGATACCGATCTAAGTATCGGATCGGTGCAGCCCTACATTTTAGTTTACTCTTGCAGGATAAAAAATGTAAGTATTGTTTGTGTCAGCACTTGATTCCACAGAACAACTGTACTAGAGGGTGATTAATGTGATCAGTAGAGTTACCCTTTCTTTGGAGGACAGCAGAGGATGCAGGGCTTTTCTGTAGATGAGACTAGCTCCTCTCGTGTAGGGAGACAGAAGCCAGATCACAAACGCAACCTTGATCTCATAATACAAGGGAAACCTTCAGATCAGAGGAGAGAGTGAGAGATATGTTACATCCGATTAATCAGCTAACATAATTACACTCATTAAGGCTGTATTCCAACAAACTAATTTGAGCGATTCCAAATTAAAACGGCAACTTCGTTTCATTAAACTCTGATTGCTTCACTGAATTCCCTGGTCGAGGGTGACAAAAACAAGATCTTAAATGAAATGGTTGTTTGTGTAGCCTGACATGAATCACATGTAATCAGGTAAACAAGGCTCATGGGTATGACTGTCAGTCTCACCAGGCTATGGTTAGATCTGTGATGGTCTCCACCACTGTATACAGGGCGAAAACAATCCAGTACATCATCCACCGCACCTGAAAAAAAAAAAAGGTTAATATGTAATATTGTAATTGCAACATAATTAATATGTAATATTAATACGACATTTTTAATTACTGAAGGATTCATAAAACACACATTTATTAACACCTGAATAAGATGAGGAATAACTTTAGACACTCAAAATAAACAAACAGTGTTCGTTTAGGTATGCCTGTGCATGCTGGGATGTGCGGATATAAGAAACTTTTGGCCATTATAACAGATAAGTGTGTTATGCCGGATAACTGATAAAATGGCAGATAAAAAAAGAAAAGAAAATAGTTTGTAATGAGTTTTTTTAAAACAAAGAAATATAAAACCGTACAAATATCAGCCATACACTAGATAACGTGTCCTAAGCAGAGGCGATATGATCCAGTGACAAGTAATTTTTCAGCCCACACTGAAAGCAAACATGCTGTGTGATGTAAAACAATCACACCAAATTTGAACACATTTAATGTTTAATATACAGTCATGTGAAACAGGATTTTGGACCAATGAGATTTCACCCAGCGCAATGATTTAGCTTGTATCCCGTCGCTTTATATCGCATTGCATCTGTTTAGGACACAGTAAACGTTTACATGCACATTCTTACACTAATTATGCTAAATATGCCGACATGTGTGGTCATGTAAACGCATGAAACGATGTTCCTTTATCGATCATAAATGGCTTAAAAATAAATTGATCGACATGGACAGATTTTTGCACATTACCCCAGATTACCTTAACCGGTGTTCTTACCAGCTTATCCAATGTGAGCAAGTGTTGGGCCACAAGGGGACCAAGTAGGATTTTGCTTAGGGCCCTACTATGCTCAGAAACAGCCCTGATTGTGTGCATGCCTCTTCACATTTTGACATCAAAAGCATTCTGATTCTGGTTTTTGATTCACTAAAAAGAGTCAGCTCAAGCGTCATTCGTTCGGGAGTTGGACTGCACTGGTAGCACTGTATATCGCACGCTGTAGATTCAAAAGAACCTGCTCATAAGAGTCATTTGTTCAGTAATTGGACTACACTGGATGCACTGTTTGTTTCACGCTGTAGATTCAGTAAAGGGGCAGCGCTGCCGCAGAATTGCACTTCAGGAACTGCCAGAGTATTTTAGTGTGGTGATCCATCCGCAACAGCAAGAAAAAAAAATTGTACGTTCGGGAAATATAAATGAAACGCAAAGTCATGAAAATCATACGACTCAGTCATTTTTAAGAAAATGGAACCGGTTCTATCAACACTAATTACTTCACCTTTTCCACCGACAATGTTTGGGGGCGGGTTCCTAGGCCGGTGCGAATTCTTGAACTGTTCCGCGCATTTCCACCACAGAAAAGGCCGTTCCAGGGCCGATAACCTGATTTGACACCGGCCCAAAAAGCTTGCTGGTCTCCAAGCAGGAACCGGTTGCATCAGGAGGTGGAGGGCGGGATAATGTTTTGTCACCAAATTTTTCCCAAACAACAACAGTAGCTACCATCTGCAGCAAAGTGTACTTCTATACTCTATAAAAACAATAAAACCCCCCCATAAAATTATCAGACATCAAAAGCGTTCAATGTAATTACATTACCTGTCATCTTTAGCGTAGATGTCATCTCTGACAATCTTGTTAAGCAATGTAATAACGTTGGATTGCATTACTCCGTATATTTAAATATGTCCACAAAAACAAGAATAAAAGCTGTACACAAACACTGTTGTGATGTGCCATGTTTGTTTATGGGCAGTTAAAGTAGTCACGTAACCCATTACGTCACCGTTCGGTTCTGAAGTCAGTGGAAAAGCACGTCCGGCTTACGAAAGGCTCCAGATTGCCCCGGCCATGAACCATCGGAATTTTGGTGGATAAGGGCTATAAATTGTATACAAGTAAAAAAAATGTTTTACTGTTTCTATAGAAATAAATAATCCATGATATTTTATTTAACTAATTATTATTTAACTAACACTGGATGACACTGACATGGTCTGCTGACATAAAGTGCATCCCTATATGATATTCTTAATGCAGCACATAATCAAGTATTGCCAAGGCCAGTAGACACTTGACACTCAACCAAACACAATACCTGGCACCATGCTAAAAGCAAATTAAAATAAAATCCATACATTTTTTTTCCCTGTTCATCGAATAGAATGCCTAATCTACACACAGAGTGGCTTGCTAACATAAATCCAAGCACACCTCTTTTCCTAGGAGGAGACGCAAACACAGCCGAGTGTAACAAAAAAATCATTATGGCTGTGACATTAATTTCCATCCCAGCTCTCTCTGTCTGCAGCAGGAACTGTTTGGTATGCTCTACCTCTCCTGCTCTTATCCTCTCTGAAGAACAGAGAGCTTTCAGAGAGCTTCTTAGCATTTCAATTTCAAACGCCCGTGCAGACAGTCATGTGATCTACAGCCTTGAGCCGAAGCTCTCGGAGGTATTAGGTGATATTTTCAGCCTCACTGAACAAAGTCAAATGAATCTATGCAGAGGCAGCATTACCAGTCTGACAGGAGGCATCAGATTTAATTGGTGTCCTCCCCATGAACTTTTGGCGGTCCGAGAGTGATCAATGCATTGCATCAGCCACAGAAAGGCTGACGAACCATCAAACTAAACCCACTAGTGGCGATCCACTCACATGGCCATTCGCGATGCAGTTATGGGGCGTACGATATAAAAGCCTGACCTCTTTCACTGCTGATCGCATTGATAAAAGAAATCAGACCCACTTTATATTCAGTCTTTAATAACTATATACTTACATTTAAAAAAATTAAAGCTGATGTGCAAGTATTTTCTAGAGACAACTAGAAGTAAAGCATTAGTAAGTTGGTTTCCTTGAAAAGTGCAAATACTGCTTTCAAACAATACTTTTTTCCAGGAGGAACAAGGGAGTGTTTGTTTATTTTTGCTATTACGTTTGGTAGCGCTAGTGGCACAGAAATTTCACTTGACTTTAAGTCTCTGATCAAATGTACTTATTGCTTACTTAAGTGTTGTGTACATGCATTGTACTTGCATGTAAAGTACCTCTAAGTAATTACACTGTTGACCATACACCTAACCCTAACCCCCAAACTCTAACCCTACCCATACCTCAACCTCAGTAGTAGCAAATGTGAATCTTGAGTGTTTCACAGAACAACATGTATGCACATTGTATCAAATGCTTAATTTTTTTAAGTACATAGTAGTTATGGACACCTAGTATAAAGTGGGACCTACAAATCAAATCAGATGTGGAAGTGTTCCTCACATAATCCTCCAAACAATCCTATTTATTACAAGTCTGCAATTACCAAGGTTTCATTAAAAAAGTATGTGAAATGTAAGCAGAATTGCAAATTCTTTGTTCTATCTTGTAGCAGAACTGGGTTGAAGGCAATTCAGGAATGGGCCGGCACCCAAGACAAGCATGCCTTTCCTGTTCAATGCTGTCTGTGGATAAGGAGTTGTGTAGCCTGTTTTTCCAAAGGAACAAATCCTTTGAAGTTTCTTGATTGTGAATGGACATATTCCTTTCCTACTCAATGTGTGTGTACTGTGGAGAGGTTTCTCTGTTCCACATTTAAACTGGGCGACAAGACACATGAGCTGGCCTACTCTATGTTTATCTAACAAACAGGAGTTGTAGGCATTGTAGGGATTTGTTCCGAGCAGACAAACCGCAATGTGGTTTCTGAGAGCATCTATTCTATGCTAGTAAACATCGGCTTTGTTGAGCTGCTATTTAAACTTTATTTTAAGTCCAAAATAAACCAGCAACTCCAGTCGACTGGCCCTATTAAAAGGGACTGCAGCACAAAGCATAATTTCTCCAGTTTTATTTTGGACATGATTGGAAATGAGGTTTCAATTACAAGTCTGCACTCAAAGGCAAAGGCAGCAATGGTTATGACATGTTTAGGGAGTTTAAAAAACTGCTTCTGTGGTCAGATGAGCTTTCATCTTTTTTCTTAGGCTTTAAATGTCTACGTTTACAATACATTGGCTTTCCACTCAAACATTTTAGTAAAGAATATAAACAGTTGTGACCTTCCACCAGTGATCCAAAAGTAACTGAAAGTAGACTAATCAGATTACATTACTTTCGTGTGAATGATATTACATGGATTTGGATACTAATTACATTTACAAGTAATTAGTAATTTGTTCTGGAATAATTTTTTTACATAATCCTCCCATCTCAGGTTACTTAAAGTGATAGTTCACGCAAAAATATAAATTCTCTCATAATTTATTTACACTCATGTAGTCACAAACTCGTATGACTTTCTTCTGCGGAACACAAAAGTATACTTTGGAGACTGTCTGTTGTTTTTGTCCATACAATGCAAGTCAATGGGGTTTAACAGTTTCAAGCTCCAAAACGGACATAAAGGTAATCCATTCAACTCAAGTGGTTTAATTCACATCTTCTGAAGCAACACAATCGCTTTAGGTTGATAAACAAACCAAAGATCCTTATTCACAAACAATCTTCACTTCCGCCCAGCTCTCCAATGTGCGTTCATGAGGGAAGCTCGTTCACACACTTGTGTACGTGCTGTACACAATCCAGACACAGTGTTGCCAGGTTCGAGGTTTTCAATTTCTTGAAGCCTGCACTGTGTTCCAGTCAGGCCGGATATCAAGACTTATAGTGAATAAGGACTTACATTTTGGTCTGTTTCTCATCCACTTCACTTTAGAAGACATGGATTAAACCCCTCGGGTCATATGGATTACCTTTATGCTGCCTTTTTGGACTTGAAAGTTTTGGACCCCATTTACTTACATATTGTAAGTTCAATAAACTGCTCCTTTTAAAATAAGGGAGAACACATTCATTGATATATCACTGTAGGCATCATGTTTTGAACAGGGTAATATTACTAGGCTATGCAAAGATATGCTGGAAAAACAACAAATGTTTTTCCTGCTACACTCAAGTTCAGGGAATATTTGCTGAAGCTCAAAGACTGAAACACTGTGATGAATTACACAATTCAGGCGCATATAAACGGTTCTGTTTAGGAAAATGTAGTGCTGGTTTAGTTTATACAACTGAAGAGGGGAATGCATTTCACTTCAGCAATAACTCAACTCTGCAATGCAGCACAGCTTACAAACAGACTCTAAGGTTACTAGGGTACCGAAATACCACCAGTACAACTACTAAGACAATGTCAAATTAGATGTCTGAAATAGACAAAGGCATGTCTACAGTGAGACCAAAGGAAAAGGTTTGTAAAGACAATGTAGTATCATGGCAGAACACCAAAACAACAGGTATTAGTATCAACAGTTCATCCAAAACTGAAAATCCTGTCATCATTTAATCTCATGCTGTTAAAACCCATATGTGCTCCTATTTGGAACACAAAAGGACATGGCTATCTTGGTCTTTTTTTGGAGTTTGACAGCTGTGGTGACTATGAACTTCGTAAAGATTCTTCAAAAATTCTCCTTTTGTGTTCCACAACATTCGGGTTTGGAACAACATAAGGACAAGAATCTTTAAAACACCTCTCGAGAACAATTTGGCAGAAAACCACGCAGTTAGTCAAATCTCAATGGAGCAAATCCATATTCAATATGTTTCTCTTATTGACATCCTGGTTTGCCGGTTTACGGTGATGTTGTTATGAAGCACTGTTACAAGACACAGATTCTGGATGGACCTGATTTAGCATTTCAGCATAACACCTGCAGCAATCTTTCTCCTGAGGACGTAGGACAGACACCAATGGTAGGTCCTTCAAAACAAGTAAGTGCAAAGAGAACATGTCATCTGATCCAGTCGCACAAGCCAACTCACACTCCCTCCTAACATGCCTGAACTCATTTAGAAACAATAATGTGCTGCCCTGTTCACATCCCAGTTAAAAGGAGTGGTGTGGCCGAGTAGTTAAAGATCTGGGCTACTATCCCAAAAGTTAACCACCGGAACCCTCTGAAAGGGTTGATTCATGGTCACCACTGTGCCCTTGAGTAAGACATTTAACCTCAGGTCACTGCAGTCAACTGTCCCTGTAATAAGTGTACTGCTGATCGCTTTGGAAAATAATGGCTCTTCCAAAACCTAGTAAGCTCCCTACATATGCAGCTGCCTTCTAAGGAAGCATCCTAACTGAACCAACCTCAAAAGTGAACAATTTGGAAGGCTTTACACAGGCAGCAAGATAGCTAACAAATGTAGTGTTAATCTGGTCAATGAATTTACAGAAAATGTTCATTGACAAAGGTTTCATCAATGCCAACCAAGATGAGACGAAAAAGACACGTTATGGCCATATTTAAATTATTTTTATTAAAACATACTGTTGTCAGAAATATTACATTAAAAAATAATACAGCAATATATTAACAGTGCACAATCAGAAGCATCATCATCTAGAGAAACATTTGTTTAAAAAAGAAGAAACATCTAGAAAGAACTGATTCATATAATCCAATAATTCAGTATGTAGAAGATTTCCTCACTTGAGCTGCATGAACAGAAAAGGCTGAATGAACCGATTTTCAAATGGGTTAATTATCTCACTCAAACGCATCCCGTTTATACATGAGATGAATTACTATATCCACAAAATACATGTAATACAACCTACATCTACACAGACAATGAAGTGAATAAACAGATGAACTTGAACTAAATTATGTCCAAGTCAGTGTGTGTAACTTTCAATGTAAATACGCTGTTTCTGTAAAAACGTTCTACATGCAATGCAATATCCTAAACTGGCTAAAACACGGAAGTTATGTTATTAAAAGTACTATATAATATATATATATATATATATATATATAAATACTGGCAGCCAAAAGTTTGGAATAATGTACAGATTTTGCTGTTTCGGAAGGAAATTGGTACTTTAATTCACCAAAGTGGCATTCAGCTCAAGTATAGTCAGGACATTACTGATCTAAAAAAACAGCACCATCACTATTTGAAAAAAGTCATTTTTGATCAAATCTAGACAGGCCCCATTTCCAGCAGCCATCACTCCAACATCTTATCCTTGAGTAATCATGCTAAATTGATCATTTGGTTCTAGAAAATCACTTGCCATTATATCAAACACAGTTGAAAGATATTTCGTTCGTTAAATGAAGCTTAACATTGTCTTTATGTTTGTTTTTGAGTTGCCACAGTATGCAATAGACTGGCATGTCTTAAGGTCAATATTAGGACAAAAATGGCAAAAAAGAAACAGCTTTCTCTAGAAACTCATCAGTCAATCATTGTTTTGAGGAATGAAGGCTATATGATGCTTGAAACTGCCAAAAAACTGAAGATTTATTTCAAAGGTGTACAATACAGTCTTCAAAGACAAAGGACAACTGGCTCTAACAAGGACAGAAAGAGATGTGGAAGGCCAGATGTACAACTAAACAAGAGGATAAGTACATCAGAGTCTCTAGTTTGAGAAATAGACGCCTCACATGTCCTCAGCTGACAGCTTCATTGAATTCTACCCGCTCAACACCAGTTTCATGTACAACAGTAAAGAGAAGACTCAGGGGTGCAGGCCTTATGGGAAGAATTGCAAAGAAAAAGACACTTTTGAAACAGAAAAACAAAAAGAAAAGGTTAGAGTGGGAAAAGAAACACAGACATTGGACAACAGATAATTGGAAAAGAGTGTTATGGATCTTAACCCCATTGAGCTTTTGTGGGATCAGCTAGACTGTAAGGTGCATAAGAAGTGCCCGACAAGACAGCCACATCTATGGCAAGTGCTACAGGAAGCGTGGGGTGAAATGTCACCTGAGTATCTGGACAAGCTGACAGCTAGAATGCCAAGGATCTGCAAAGCTGTCATTGCTGCACGTGGAGGATTTTTTGATGAGAACTCTTTGAAGTAGTTTAAGAAGTTCTGAAATTTTTTTTCTAATTGTAATAGTAATTTTTCACGTTATTAATGTCCTGACTATACATTGTGATCAGTTGAATGCCACTTTGGTGAATAAAAGTACCAATTTCTTTCCATAAGAGCAAAATCTGTACATTATTGCAAACTTTTGGCCGGCAGTGTATGTTTGATACATGTTTAAATTAATAAATGTTTATACATTTTCTAAATGTTTGAATATTTAAATAAAATTTGGTCTGTTACAGTTTGGCACACTTTTTGTCATTTTTCACATTATTATCAACTAAAATATTTCATTTTCATTGACTAAAATTATATGCCATTTAAGTGAGTGTAAAACTGACTAAAATATGTTTATATATTACATATTTACTAAATTTAAAACTTGAGTATGTAACTTTTTCTGTGTTCAACTACTTTTTCTTATCCCAGCTTAATATACAGAGACAACTTGCCGCAAGAACGCATTTTACTGCCACCTTTTTGAATATTTGGTCTTGGAACCAAAGTTTTAGAAGTGTCTGCTAAATGACAATTAGCCAAAAATGTACATAGGGAAGGATGCAGTGAGTTTACTTACATATTCCTTGACGTTTTTGGTTTTCACTGCTTTGTAGGAGTAATACGCTGGGTACAGGTTTCCAAAAACCAGCCTGTGTAAAGAAACAAAGGGTGAAATAAATAAACTATTACTTCTCAAGCAGAGTGATGAATAGGTTTGATCCTATAAAACATTCTTCCATTACTCCCGTCTGTGTGTCTAGCTCTATTAAAAACCACTCACTTCTTCCTTTGATTGTGTTTACAATGTAAACCAACAATTTCCTTTTCTTCCTTTCCAAAAGAAAAAAAAAATGTAGAGAGAGAAACTGTACAAGAGATATCTAATGTAAAACATGTCCTAAAACAGATGAATTCCATGTGGCCTGCAGTGGATAGACAGCAGGGTGGTGTGCTTTTAAAAGGGAAGAGAACTAGCAGAGGCAGATTTCTAGTGATCCACAGGAATTTCAGCCAAAAAAAAGGTTTTAACAGAAATCAATAATTTAAATATGGTGTACAGAAATTTTAACAGTAAAAAAGCAGTGTGCATATGAAATGATCAAGGAACAACTAGATTTACAGTAAATGTCAGCTGAAGATGATCTCTTGGAAGAAAAAGGTCACATTTACAGTCGAGGAACCGTTCAGCCAAGAATTTTATTTTCAGTGCTTCTCTAGGATATTCCATTTCATCCCATGAGTGACTGACCTGAGAGACTAGCCAAAATACCAGCAGATGGGCCCAGTGCCACCCCTTCATCAACAGACTGTCGCTCTCAGCTATGTCCCATTAATTATATTCCACTCAGCTAAATTTGCAGGAGAACCTGCAGAACACCCACCAGTGATAGTGAACCCTCTTTTTGTGCAAGACTCCAATGGCACTGAGCAATTATTGCACACTCAGATAGGGTTGGGAACCAAGAACCGGTTCTTATTCAGAACGATTCAATAAACTTTTTTTTTTTTTTTTAAATACAGGAACTGAACGAATTCCATGACTTTTGATTCCGTTAACTGTTGTTCCGCCTGTCTGATGGAACAACATACTTAAATAATCTAAAGGGGGTCACACACTGGACACGTCTGGCGGACGACATGGCATATTCTAAAATTAAAAACAATACATTTTTATGTAGGCACGCACACTGCAGCCTCAGCTCTGCATCTGTTGCCGCTGCCCAGCTACGACTCCGGAGGCTGCTCAAATTTCTACTGTGTCAACCCTATCTGAGGGCAACCCATATCGTTTTCCAGTCAATTCGACCCAAATCATTATCAAAGGGCGTACATTATTTACTCTAGCCATCACTGGATAATATATTGTGTATATATGTATCTTTCATATAGCCTACACAATGTATTTTCTGTTACAAATATGTCTTTTGTGGTTTGACAGCTTGAATAAAGCCCATTCAATGCTACAGATAGATAAGTTGAAAAATTAACATTGCCATTTCTAATAGTTCAGTTTGCGCAGTTACACCAGTTTCATACACTAAACTGCACACTCATCAACCCTCTGTCATACCCTGTGTTTGATACCTGTGCCGTGTCCTACCCACGACGCGTTGTGGCGCTTCTGAAGATCTAAAACAATTTAGTATGAAATATACACAAAAACAGAAGAAATTAGGAAGGGGCAAATATTTTTTCAAATCACTGTACACTTAGCCTTTGTTGTAATTAGTGGGATTTTTTAATATATATATATTTATTTATATGTATTTTCTTAAGTAAAAAATGACATATTAAGGTGTATGAAGCACACATGCACTTTAAGAAATATGACAATTTATATGACAATTAATTGTGAAAGCCCTAAAAGAGACAATTAATCTTCGTAATCCCAATTCTTTGTTTGACAATTAATCATCAGCCAAATTTCATAATCGTGACAGCCCTAGTGTTAACACACCTTATGCAAGAACCTGTTATTAAAATAGAAAATGATCTCATCATTTGGTAACAGATTGCCTAGAGCAGTAAATCCAATAAGAAATTGCATGTGTTATTTCCAAACATTTCTTTCTAAAAAGTACCAAAATAATTGTTTGATAAATCATTTGATAAATGAGGAATCAAATTGTTCTTAATCTTTTGGCAAATAAAACGTCATTGTACAATAGGGCTGCAACTAACGATTATTTTGATAATCGATTAATCTAATTATTAGAATGATTATTCAGCGATTATTGCAACGATTAATCATTAGCTCTTAACCAACTATTCAGCTTGTGCCCTGACTTAAAAGGTTCTATTAAACATGCTTACTAACAATATAGAGTATAAAATCATCTTATAAAAATACCTCTAAGTGACTTTCACTGAATTAAAGGAAAAAAATACTTTTTATTAAGTTTAATTCAGTAAAGAAATTCACTGCAAAAAAATCCTATTGTTATCAAGTGTTTCTGTCTTGTTTTCCATTTAAAATTGTCTTAAAATCAAAAATATATTTTGTTGCAGTGTATAATGGGGCGAAGACTACCCTCTCTCACCTTTCTGTTCACTTCAATCCATCTTTAACTCACAAAACAAAAAACCTCTCTCGCATTAATAAAGTTGTGTATTGCCATTTTTCTTCACGATAAAAATGCACAGTGACATATATTATGATTCAATAATCTAGCTGCAGCAAGCGCGTGCACTCAAGGGACGAGCCTCCCCGTGACAGTGTGTATTAGCCGGGTGCAGTTTCAATCTCTCCCCGTTAGATCGGGACACTTCACGCAACTCATAGAAGAGGTGCTGGCCGCACAGAGAAATGCCAGTTTCAGAGTTCGTAGTTATTTACATGATCTGCTTCCGTATTATTTGAAATGTAATAAAGCAATAAGGCATTAAATATAACTGCATTAAAGATGTAACACCGGAGTGTTTCCTTTAAAGACACTCGACACACAGTGGGCCTGGGTAGCTCAGTGAGTAAAGACGCTGACTACCACCACTGGAGTCGCGAGTTCAAATCCAGGGCGTGCTGAGTGATTCCAGCCAGGTCTCCTAAGCAACCAAATTGGCCCGGTTCCAAGGGAGGGTAGAGTCACATGGGGCAACCTCCTCGTGGTCGCTATAATGTGGTTCTCGCTCTCGGTGGGGCGTGTGGTGAGTTGTGCGTGGATCCTGCGGTGGATGGCGTGAAGCCTCCACATGCGCTATGTCTCTGCAGTAAATGCGCTCAACAAGCCACATGATAAGATGCGCGGACTGACGGTCTCAGACGCGGAGGCAACTGAGATTCGTCCTCTGCCACCCGGTTTGAGGTGAGTCACTATGCCACCACAAGGACTTTAAGTGCATTGGGAATTGGGCATTCCAAATTAAAAAAAATAAAATAAAAAAATAAAAAAAGACGCTCGACACGCAAGTTTTGCTTAAGAATCCACTTATTCCACAAAGGGAGTGCTTCTGTATTTACTTATTTTGTATTTTTCCATTATAATTCCCTCATACTTTGCGATCTACATCACCTGAAGCTGGACTGTGAGCGGTGTAATTCTTCCTCTCCTCAGTCAGGCGCGAGCTGCAGTGCTGATCTCACGCGTCATCATTAGAGTTTAATGTGATTTCATGTTACGGTAAATGAGATCAAACGACTAATAGACAACGAAAATTCTTGTCGACAAATTTTTATTGTCGATCGAAAATGTTAACTAATCGTTTCAGCCCTATTCTACAATCAAAACATACTGTAATTTTCAGAACTCAAAACTAGGGCTGTCAATTATTTTGGCAATCGAGTAATCTAACAATTATTCTGACAATTAATAGAGTAATCTGAATAATGATTTAAGTCACATTTGGCTAAAATGCATTAATTAATAAGTTTTGATGTATTTTTAGATTGAATAACAACAACAAATCAATTGTGAAAACAATATCTAAAGCCAACAGACACCCAAAGCAGATCTATAATATAAAAAGTATGATGTATATTCAAGCTGACAGAAATTGGCTTCTCCAGGTGTGCCCAACTTTTTAAATGCAAGATCTAGTTTTTTCTTTAACTAGTTCAACATGATCTACCCATTTTATTTTAGAACTCAAATATGGGAAAACAAGCCAAGGAAATAAAATATTTTATCTTTTCAGATACAATGTCTTCCCATCAATCTTGTTTATTGAGTACAAGTTAAATATGTGGTTAAACAATTTTATAGGGACATAAAAGCCTTTTTTTTATTTTTTTATTTTTTTACTATCACTTGCATGCCAAATGGAATACAATATTCACAGTAATCATGAGATACATTTTTCACTCTTGCATTGAGCTGCAGCAGTTGCAGGCATTGTTGCGCGTGTGCTACATGCAGATCGCAAAAGCTTGTCGCTTGCCATGTACTGTGTAAAATGCCCTTAAGCATCTTGATATTCATTTCCCTACTTAGTAAAATTTTTATAATTTCACATTCAGAGATAGCCATTACTCCCTCAGCAAGCCAAAGTTTTATTTTGAGTCTGTGGGGCGCGAGACGTGCAGCTGTGGCTTTAACAGTAGATTCACATTGAGCTTTGATTGACAGCATACAGATCTGCTGTTTTATTCAGTAAATAAAGTTCTCTGGATTCCCACATTGAGTTTCTCATGTAATAATGGCCATACACTATCAAATATTTATCAGAAGTGGGGCATTGTGATCTATTTTTTAAACAATCATCACAAAATCAAATTTACATGAGGAGAAAGATTGCATTACATTCAACTGGTAATTCATTTACACAGAACAGAACTCAAACGATAATTTGCTGAAAATTAGGGCTTAATCTTCGATTAATCACGATCTTCATTTGAACAATCTCGATAACGATTCCCACAGCGTGTTGAGAGTAAAAGTTGTTCCGTGTAATGTGTGTCCAAAGCCCTATTCGGACGGCAATTGTTTCTCAGGGTGACGTCTGTAAAGGTACATTTTCATGGCTCCTCTGTGATAAAACTCATGCGTTCGGATAACAATCAAATCACGGGTTCGAGCGAGACTTTTTGTCAATCACATGATTGCAGTTGCGCTTCTTATATGGAAAATTCATCAATCTACAAACTGTGTGCTCTGTATTTGCATTTAAATATGTTTGGAATTACGGTAAAGTGAAAATAAAAATTTTAAAGCATGAGGAAACCGTGCTGCAGACATTTACAGTGTACATTTTCACAAACAAGCCAAAATTCTTGCGAAGAGCAATTGAACTATTCAAGAAATTGTAGGGACAAGACATGTACGCATGTTTCGTCACCCGCATCACCTCAGTTGTGCCGCTTGCGCAGGAGATATAGAAGCCAAGGACAGTAAAGATAGTTAAAATGAAATTTAAGGAGCTATGGTAAAAATGGTTTTCTTATGTTTTTAATCTATCAAAATGATGGACATCATTTGGAATTATCTGTCAGTGTATGTACGGCACTTAGCAGTAGTCAAAAAGGATTTCCAAAATGGCTTTTGGATTATGAACTCAGAGATGTGGATTCGGATGTTAATTACATTACCACACAACCTTAGTAATTTAACACGGGAGGTGGGGGGAAAAACACCAACATTTCGGATTTGGACGGCAATAAAATCACTGACTACCCCCTGTAAATGCTGGAATTACCTCACTTGCCATCTGAATACAGCTCAAGACGAGATCCACACAACCCATTTTTTCATTGAATAATGTCTCTTTTAATACCTTTTCTTTACAGCCAGATGTTGATCAAAAACAACTACAAAAAAACATTTGATGCATTGCATAAGCCATTCAAATCATCTCGATAACGTTCTCATTTAAAGGCGCTGTTTACAGAAATGCCGTTTTTTTGTTAAAGAGAGTACCGGTTTTAGCACGTTTCACCAATCAATGTAAATACTTGTAAAAAGTACAAATTATGCAATTTAACAATAAATATGTAACAAAAATAATATATGAAATATAATATCTTATTTACTGATAGAATACATTTATTTGTTCACTTTTAAAAAGCCAAAATGTGACCAAAATGATGAAAAAGTAATAAAATATAATTAGTAAAATTAATATTTTCCTAATGTACCTAGTTAAAAGGTCCCCTTTATAATTAACAGCATTAGCTGGGAGATAATTTATTTAATATGCAAGCAAAAGGGAGATTATAACTGAAATAAACCCATATGAATCAATATTTAATCGAATCGAAATCGAGAGCTTGTGAATCGGAATCAAATAAAATAGGGAAATCTGAATCAATACCCAGCCCTACTATTTACAAGTATTCACATTGATTTGTTTAACACATGCTAAAACTGGTATTGTTTTAGCACCGCAGCCGCATGCAGATGAGGTTATCGGGTGTGTGTACCCGTCGGGAGTTAAGCGATGTCACACAGCTGACACCTCTTGCCATTATGTGTTCTTCACACCCTCACCCGTGGACTGCGTCACTTCCGCCTTATTTTTGATTTGGTAATTTTGTAATAGAGGAATTTTAATCGAGTAATCGAATTAAATTGAGTAATGACAGCCCTACTCAAAAACTTTATCCTCACTGCGATAAGAGCATTCCCATCCCAACACACTTACTAAACAAACTGCTGTTTGTTTGAGCATCGTGACCACCACGACAAAGCAACATTGGCTCAAGCAATGTTATGAGTTTAGGGCGGGACTAAAATGGTTTGAAAACAAACATTACATTTACAATTCCATTTGGTGACACTTGTGGAAATGACACACTATACCTTTAAAGCTGAAATGTGTCATTTCTGAAACACAAACGGAACTGAAAGAATGTCTGTTTTCAAAAAGTTTTCCAAATACCCCCCCCACCGTCTGCTGTTGATCAAACAAAGAAATAGTCCTACCCCCAACTCACACCATTCGTTGAGTCAGTGTTGTGTTGAGCTGGACAGGTCACTCAAAACAAAAGAAGAATTTTCAGAGCGTCACAGAGACTCTGGATAAAAATGTAACTTTGGCTTACTTGTTGAGGACTCTGCATATTAAGCTGGGATAGGAAAAAGTATTTCAACACATTAAGCTTTAAATAAGTTTAGGGGCACAAATAATGCAAAAAACAAGCAGATACAAAGACGTGGAGCTCCAACTCAGAGTGCCTGTGGCCCAGATTGCGTGTGCAAACCTGCTGCTGACAGACGAAAGCTGCTGTTAGCATCGGTTTTGACGTGCCACGCAGACTTTTCAGAGATTTCACAGGCAGGACCCAGCCTTGATGTTTCCCAGATGACAATGCTGTTTCACTTTTATACTCCGGTTTGTGCCTTGAAAAATGCCATTACCCTGAGGGCTTGTTTAAAGTAGCTTTTGGCAAACTCAGGTTAGGCCTAAAGCATTTCCTCTGCATGGAGATGATTTAGAGGTAGTGTGCCAGAGCAGACAGTGTTTTTTACTCAGCAGTGCAGCTAAAACGAGGGTCAATTTGTCCTTTTTCCGCTGCCAATTATAGATGATGTGTGACCCAGAAACCCACTTCAATATCACAGAATGAGTACTCAGCTCTCATGCGGTTCATACATGCTGTGAGAGACTTATTTATGACAGGAAAATACCTGTGATTTCTACCAACAAAATCATCTATGACCATCTGTTTGAAGGGGCCTAGTTTGCATTATTTTATTAGCCAGGCAAGGCCAATGAACAGCAAGAAATGAGTAGTGCTTGCCTGTGCAAAACTCACTGCCACAATGCGGTTGCTAAGGTTTACTTGGGTGATTTGGGTGGATGCTGGGCGTTTCAGCACTGCATCACATCGTTGCCAGGATACCAGCATTCATGCAGTCCAACCAAATTACAACAGCGTATTGTAGTTTAGATGCTCACAATTATTTCCTCAGAGGAGAGCTCTAAAAAAGTCTTTTTAGGAAAGTCAGGTCACTCGGCCGACATCTTTGGAACACTCTCGGGCAGCTATTTTCTATGTAAACAAGCAGCATACAGGTGCAGCTCCTATCTACATGAATGGGAAAAGACCAAAATCCCCAAATGGTTGGAAAAGATTACTATTAAAAGAACATTTCAAATCAGCAGTAAATCTGACAACACTGGTATCATAAATTGTGCTTCTTTACCTCAGATTACACTAAAAAAAAAAAATAATAATTCCTGGCTTGTATAGCTAATGCGCCTGCACATTCTCGAGTTGATTGAGAGATTATGTCTGTATCTAAAAGGTGATAGACTTTTTTTTACCTGTAAGGCGGGACTTGCTTTTTTACATCTACAAATCCCTAACCCTAAATATGACCAATAATAACAGCAAAGTTTGCATTAGCAGTTACCCACAAATAGGATAAGGCGGATGAGGGAACTCTTAATGGCACAATTTTTTTTATAATTGTGCAGCGGATGTGATCATCACACCTTCACAAACTTCTGCTGCATGGTCTTCATCCAAGAATCCACCTGGTAGTGGTTTATTTTCCTGTTGCTATAGAAACAGCAGAGGCACCAGGCTGTAACAATGGTATTCGGCTCCACACATCAACCCCCCACCCCCCTCCCCGGAGCACTGTATTTTAAAGATCTGTTACTTGCATTCATGTGGTCTGTGCATCTAATAACTAGTATTTTTGCATTTATTAGCTGATAGTTTTAATCAGTGTCAAATGAGGAAATTCACTTTCACCTACGATGCTGCTCTGCAATTTAGGAGGAGCCACAGTTGGCTAGACTGACTGTAGTCACTGGGCAACAGGGTTTTCTCACAATGGACCCTTTACACAGACTGTGATGATGTGTTTCTGACTTATCTTGCAGCATAAATCTAGCAACAACAAAAAAAAATATAATAATAATAATAATAATAATAATATATATATATATATATATATATATATATATATTCTTTAGTGTAAATTTATAACTTTATTAGTTGTGTTACATTACCCTGATATTCATTAAAAAAAATTCGTTTTTTTTGCAGCAATGGTGTTTCAAATACAGCTGCTGAGGGAGTGACAGTTAGGCTAATTTGTCATCCTTCCCTCTTCTGCCTGCCATAATCCACTGCTTCCTATTTTGTAATCTTTTGGAAAGTCGTGGACATGTAACAGTGGGTTTTTCAGTACTATATGGAACAGGATTATAAAACAATGATCATGGGTGGGGCTACCCAGCATAATGCAACAGTAATAGAAATCAAGCGACCAAAAACAAAATATGCTATTGCTTGCTGTGGCTGTTTAGGACAATTTCAACTCAGATTTACCCTGTTTACAATTGGCATTAATATGCGATCACTGTGATTCGATCAAGCAGACCAGATCATCACAAAATCAGAACACAGGGAGTCACGTGACACCATGCAAGGAGCAGACGTGTGAGCGACGAGCTCTGCGCACTTTGCTGAATTTTCGATTATTTTCATGTTGTAATCTGGTTAATTTTGATACACCCAGTTACACATTTGCCCTTTGTTGCAAAAAAATGGCAAAGAAGTCAAAATCCTCGGGCTCTGGAGACATTAAAAGACACTTACGTGTTCAGGATGAAAGCCCCGACAGGCCTACAGACCGGGGACTTGATTTGGATGGTGCGGCGGGAGAGGAGATCCAGCGTCAGTTGTCCAACATGTCGGTGGTGTTGACGAAGATTCTTGCTGACTTGGAGGATCTCGCTGTAATACATCAATCGATTACGGTGATGGAAATAAAATTCTCTGAGTTGGCTACAAGAGTGACTGATGTTGAGAGACGAATTGATTTTCTGGAATCTTCGGAGAGGGAATTAACTGCTAATCCGCCCGCGACCAAAGTTGATTTGGAACATCTCCTTGAAAAACTTGAAGATCTTGAGAATAGAAGCCGCTGGAATAACGTTCGAATTGTTGGAATTCCTGAGCATGAGGAGGGCAAAGATATGGTGAAATTCCTAGACGAGTTTTTCCCGAGTCTGCTCGACATAACATTCCACAAACTGGAAATCGAGCGAGCTCACAGAGTGCCAGCTCACAGATCTGCTGAGGGAGACAGGCCCAGATCGATTCTGGCCAGAGTTCTGAGATCATCCGATAAAGATCTTGTGTTGTGCCAGGCGAGGAGCAAAGGGAAGCTTTCTTGGAAGAACCATAATATTTTCTTGTTCCCGGACTTTGCGAGTTCGACAAGAGAGAAACGCGATCGGTTCAAGGAATGTAAGAAACTCTTAAATCAGAAAAATATCTCGTTCGCTTTGATGTTTCCAGCAAAACTGAAAATAGAAACGAAAAACGGTCGCAAAGTATTTACATGTCCAAATCTGGCAATGTCTTTTATAGAATCAATGTCTGAGTAAACCATTGGATGTTTCTCATGTGAGTGGGCCTGACTCGCTGTACCTAACTCTTGAGGAAGCTGGGCGACATTTTGGGTTTTTTGCATTGGCTCCGCCTAGCGGCTGGAGCTTGTTTTGTGAATAACACTTTTCCTTAAAGAAACTTTTGCATTGATGAAAGATTACATTTACATTGAAGATCCCGGACAGATTGAGAGTGGACACTACGGATGACCGCAAAATATCTACATGCTCACACAAAGGATGTCTTTTATAAAGTTGATGGATTGTGTAAGTCATGGTATATACATTTATGCAGCCTCCGAGTGAACAGGGATGCCGGTTTTGTTTCTTTTTGTATTGGTTCCACCTAGCGGCTGGAGCTTGTTCTATTGAATAACACTCCTTTGGAACAGCTGTGGATTAATCTGTTCGTTCTTCGTGCTTATTCCTTCTGCTGGCTGTGGTTTGTTTTGTTGAGTATTTTTATGGGACATTGGAATGATCACATCATCTGCTGAACTCATAACAGCCAGCTCACTGATCATTCGTTTGTCTGTCTGAGGAATTTGAACGGTTTTATATCAGCTGGAATTTGTTTTGTGGAAGATCACACCTTTAAAACAGTTCTGTGAATGAATCTACACATTCTTTATGTTCATTCTTCCTATTAACTGGGTTTATTTCACAAAGTATTTTCTGTTATGTAATTTTGCCTCACAAATTTGTGAGGCAAAATTGAGCAATCCAATGGCAAATTTGCGTTCATGGACCTTTTGAGTTTAGAGGGATTGTCGCCGGTTGGCGCTTTCATGCGTGGGGTTAATGCGCACGTTTTTCTTTTTTTCTGTTTGTTTTGTTCGGGGGGATGTTCGGGGGTTGATTGTTTCACTAATGGGGAATGTGGTCTGCATAATTTTGTTTTTCACACACAATTGATTTTCTTTATTATATCAATATGTCAGTTGTTAATATGAGTGTACTATCTCTCTCCACATGAAATGTAAATGGGTTAGGGCAACCCATAAAAAGAAGGAAGGTTATTACTTTTCTTAAAAGTAAGAAATATGATATAGTGTTTCTTCAAGAAACACATCTCTCCCCGCAGGAAGCTGAAAAATTTGGGAAGATATGGGGTGGACATGTTTTCTTTAGTGTTGGTTCAAGTAAGAGTAGGGGAGTCATTATATTGATTAATAAACATTTACAATTCAAATGTCTCAAACAGATTAAAGATAAATTAGGAAGAGTAATTATTGTTTTAACTGAAATTCAGAGGCAAATTCTGATTTTGGGTAATATTTACGCGCCTAACGCTGATGATCAGGGCTTTTTTTATAGATCTTGAAGGGATGTTGCAAGCCGCTGGCACCCCTCATGATATAATATTGGGAGGAGACTTTAATCTTTTGATGGGCTCAGTCCTTGATCACAGTGAAGCAAAAGTGTGTAAACCCCCTAGAGCAACACTGACGCTTCACAGGATGTGTAAAAATCTTGGTCTTGCAGATATTTGAGACTTTTGAATCTGGTAGGGACTATACATTTTTTTCATCAGTCCATAAGATTTATTCTAGAATAGATATATTTTTATAGATTTTTATATCCAAATCCCTAATTTCATCTGTTGTTGATTGCTCAATTGGAAACATTTTAGTCTCAGATCACGCCCTGGTGAGTTTAGAGGTGATGCCACATATAGAGAAAAAGAAATCATATAGTTGGTGCTTTAATGTATCCTTTCTGCAAAATCCTGATTTCCAACAAATGTTAAAGACTGAAATCAATGTTTTTATGGAGACCAACTGGTCCTCAGTATCCTCTGTGGGCGTGGCTTGGGAGGCACTTAAAGCGGTTCTTAGGGGTCGGATCATTAAAAAATCTAAAGCATGAGAACTTGTGGAGTTGGAAGAGAATTTTAAAAGTGCCGAGGCAGAGCTGAAGCGCCATATGTCAGCTGATGGCCTCAGAGAATTGACCCGATTGAAATATAGATATAATACTATTTTGTCGCGGAAAGTGGAGTTTTGGTTATTCAGGGCTAGACAGTCATACTTTGAGTCGGGTGACAAAGCAGGGAAGCTTTTGGCTAGATATATGAGATAAGCAGAGAGAGTCTCTTTCTATCATTCCCTCAGTGAAATCTGCTGGCGGTGAAATTTTTACTTCAGCCATTGATATTAATAATGCCTTAAAAGAATTTTATCTTGATCTTTATAGTTCAACGCCTTCATCTACGAAGATATTACAAACTTTGTGGAACCATTAGATCTTCCTAAACTGACGATTGAGCAAAAAAACTCTCTTGATTCTGAGATAACCTTGGAGGAGCTTGACGAGGTAATTAAGTCCCTACCTACTGGCAAGGCTCCAGGGCCAGATGGTTTTGCCGCAGAATTTTTTAGATCCTAAAAAATTTTGTTAGAAGTTTATACTGAATCATTAAAGAAGGGGAAACTTCCTCCAACCATGACACAAGCCCGGATCAGTCTGATTCTTAAAAAGGACAAAGATCCAAGCGAGTGTAAAAGTTACCGTCCAATCTCCCTGATCCAACTAGTTGTAAAAATATTGTCAAAACTTTTGGCTAACTGATTAAGTTATGACATCTCTTATACATATAGATCAGGTGGGGTTTATTCGGGGCCACAGCTCTTCTGATAACATCAGGCGTCTCATCAATATCATGTGGTCAGTGGCGAATGAACAATCTCCTGTCGCTGCCATCTCACTTGACGCTGAAAAGGCGTTTGATATGGCAGAATGGGATTATCTTTTTAAGATTTTGGAAATGTATGGGTTCGGGAGTACATTTATTGGTTGGATTAAGTTACTTTATAAACACTCTGTAGCAGCGGTACAAACAAATGGGTTAATTCTAGATTATTTTACTCTGAATAGGGGCACTCGGCAGGGTTGCCCTCTTTCCCCATTATTGTTCTGTCTTGCCCTGGAACCATTAGCAACCGCGATAAGAAAGGAGGATGATTTTCCAGGGGTGACAGCGGGAAGTGTGGCGCATAAGCTTCTGCTTTACGCAGATGATATTTTATTATTTGTCTCTGAACCCACTAGATCTATGCCTTGCCTCCACAGAATTATTAATTCCTTTTCCAAATTCTCAGGATACAAAGTCAATTGGTCTAAATCCGAAGCTTTGGTGCTGACAGCGTACTGTCCAGTAACGGCTTTCCAGCCGGGCACCTTCCAGTGGCCCAAACAGGGCATTAAGTATTTGGGGATTTTATTCCCAGCAAATTTGTCTGATTTAGTTAGAGTTAATTTTGACCCTTTAATAAAAAGGTTTTCGAGCGATGTGGGCAGGTGGGCTTCATTACATTTATCGATGATTGGGAAGGTTAATGTTATTAAAATGAATTGTATTCCAAAATTCAACTACCTGCTTCAGTCTCTCCCTGTAGATGTCCCCCTCTCTTATTTCAAGCAATTTGATAGCATAGTGAAGTCCTTCATTTGGAATGGTAAGTGCCCCAGGTTAAATTTCAATAAGTTACATAGGCCAATTGACAAAGGTGGGTTAGGCCTACCCAAGATTTTGTTTTATTATTATGTGTTCGGTCTTAGACATTTGGCTTATTGGTCGCTTCCACCTGAGAGAGCCCCTCCCTGGTTTTGTATTGAAAAGGAAGTTCTTGCCCCTATCTCGCCACTGCATAGCCTTTCGATTAAACTAGCCGGAGAGGTTAAGTCGCATCCCGTTATTTTGCATTTGCACTCGATATGGACAAAAGTGTCCAGAGTGTTTAATTCGGATATTTATTTAAACGCAGCCTCGAGCATATGGCTGAACCCTAAACTATGTATTAATAAGTCCCCTTTTTGTTGGTCAGATTGGATTGTGAGGGGGGTTAATGCACTTGGTGACCTGTATGAGGGTGGAGTATTGAGACCTTTTGAAAATTTGGTTCAACATTTTGGCATTCCCAGATCTCAGTTTTATAAGTATTTACAGCTTTGCCACCTACTCTGCACTGTTTTTGGGAGTGGGACGCACCCCCCTAAAGCGGCAGGTGCTTTGGGAGAGGTGATTGCTGCTTTTGGAAAAGGCTATGAAGCATCAGTGTATTACTCCCTACTAATTCAGAGTCTGGGGGATGGAGCCTTGACTTCTCTCAAGAAAGTATGGGAAAAAGATTTGAATTTGGTATTGGAGGATGGAGTGTGGACTAAGATTCTTAAAAATGTCAAGTATTTAGAGATGCAAGGGTTCGCCTTATACAATTTAAGATTTTACATAGATTTTATTGGACCCCCTCTAGATTATATAGGCTTGGTCTTAAAGACACACCCACTTGCTGGCAATGCCAGTCAGAAGTTGGAGACACTACCCATGTCTTTTGGGGGTGTGTTAGGATCCAGGAGTTTTGGTTGAAGGTTAAGAGGTATTTGTGTGATGTTTTGAATACTCAGGTTTTGCTCTATCCCAGACTCTGTATTTTGGGTGATGGGGCGGTCATGCATTTAGGGGCTAATCACATAAAAAATTGGGTTATGATCAGTCTCATGATTGGCAGGCAAGTAATTTTAAGGGGTTGGAAGTCAAGTGGAGCACCCTTTTTTCGGAGTGGTGTGTGGAAATGGGGAGGGTAGCTGCATTTGAAGAGGCGGTAAGTAGAAGCCTGGGGTTTAGGGACTTATTTGCTAAAAAATGGGGCAAATATTTAGTTTTTTGGGGGGACTCTCGGGGAGGGGATGTGGAGAGTGTAGTTTAGTTTAATCATGTATGTTTATTATTATTTTATTTATGTATGTATGTGTATATATAATATATATATATATATATATATATTTTAATGTATGTGGATGTGTATGTATGTATGTATGTATGTATATATATGTGTATATGTGTGTGTGTGTGTATATATATATATATATATATATATATATATATATATATATATATATATATATATATATATTTATTTGTATTTTTAAAATTTCTTTGGATTGTGTGTGTGTTATGTGGGACCACAGGGGTGTTCGTTAGGGGTCAGGGTGGGATTGTATTAGTAGGGTTTAAATGTAAAATGTTGATTCTTTATATATGTGTTGAGTTTTTTTCTACTGTCATTAACATTTTTATTGATTCATATGTATATTACAACAAAATTAGAACACAGCGTATTTACATTTATCCACATCAAGTAGCTTATGTGTCCAGATAACTGATCGGATCCATTTTCCCCGGCAGTAGTATTTGATTCAGTCATCAAATAAGCCCCTGCCACCATGCTTACTGGCAAAATGTAAACAAAGTATTGCACTTTTCTCCGGTATCAAAGAGATAAAAATTTAAAAACATTGTGACGTCAAAAAACATTTAAGTGTATGTAGAAACTTTAGATAATATTTCACAAAGTGTTGTGAAAAGATAAGTAAGAAGGTAACTTATTTGGAGGTTGGATCCTTCCAACCTGTAAGAAAAATGCTTCTGGTTCTGATATTACCCACGTTATGCGATATCATCAATATTTGATGCACACTGTTAATGCTTTCATTAGCTGAGAACTACTGACATTTACACACACCAAGCACTTTATTAGGAACACCCGTACACCTAATTACTCATGCGATTATCTAATCAGCCAATCGTGTGGCAGCAGTGCAATGCATAAACTCATGCAGATACGGGTCTGTTTCCTGTGGTGATGCTGTTTCCTGTTCCTGATAGCGCTCATGTTTGTAGCCTGCTTAGCATTACTTATCTCTCTATTTTCAGCGTTTAATCTTTAATCTCTCCCATTTTTTTGCGCGCATTTTTCCCCTGCTTTTATTCTTTACAACTACATGCATTTTATCACGCTCACCCACCTTTCTACTTTTATCACAATTAAACTGCATGCATTACCACACACATTTTTTACACGGATCATTGCATCAATTTCAAACCACTGGTGATCAGGAACCACCACAACAACAACAATTATGCGAGGGATTCACATCAATCTCAAACCCCCACTGATCAAAAACCACCACCACCACAACAACAAACAATTGCGGTAAGTCTTGGCATCCCCTCATAATATCGCTTCGTGCATTGCATGCCACATGTTTACTATAGCTTCTTCCGTCAGCAGTGAGGGCTTCACATGTGATAAATGTAAGGAATTAGTCAGGCTGACGGAGAAGTTTAATGAGTTAGAAACACCCATCCAAAAATTAGAGGAGGTCAGTGAGAAAGAGAAGCTGGTATATACTGTTTCGGATGCGGGTAGTACAGCGATCAACACACACACTTTGGTTCCGACAGCAGAGCCCTCGCAGCAGGGCGTTTGGGTGATGTCTCGGCAGCATACTCGTAGGGCAAAGCGACACCACTATACCATTCCTGTTAGGATTTCCAATCGATTCTCCCCACTCAGTGATGCACCCACTGAGAATCATTTTGAAAGCGCCCAGGTTACTGGCGACTCTACTGTAAGGAACGTGGAAATAAAGACTCCAACCACTATTGTTAAATGCATTTCCGATGCCAGAGTGTCTGACTTCAGATCAATTTTACAAGTGCTGGCTAATGCTAAACTAGGGCTGGGTATCACCAGCCACCTCACGATACGATATGTATTGCGATAAACATGTCACGATTCGATATATCACAATATCATGATTCAATTTCACTTAATTCGCTTAATTGAATAATTTCAATTAATTTGGGTATATTTCATTTACATTGTCCATTTTGCTTACAGTATGAAAGAAATTCTCTTTCAGCTAATGCTGTTATTCATAATACAGGGGACGTTCAAACTTGTTAAATAACAGACATACAGTATCAATTTTATAAATGTTATTTTATCACTAGTTTTTCATCATTTTGGTCACATTTTAGCTTTTTTTAAAATATAGTCCATGTATTACATAAATAAATATGATGTACTGAAATTACATATATTATATTGCATATATACAGTATATTGTTACATGTTTGTTGTTTACATGCCTAATTTGTACTATTTACAAGTATGTATTAGAAATGTAGAACAAGTGCTCTAAAATGGTACTGTCTCTTTAAGACCTGTGAGAGGGATGCTAAGATTGCAACTTTCAGCAGTTTAATAAATCACACTAGGACATGCCACTTGGATAAATTGTCCATTTCAGTGTAAGGAGTAACAGAGGATGTGCTCAAAATGAGCCTGTGAGCATTTTAAAGCAGTCGTGTGTCGGTCATACTGCGTGCTCGGTACTACCGGTACTGCAGAAACACTGGTATCGTTACATCTTTTTTATTTAAGTATGGACTTTGCACCGAAGTACCGGTACTTTTCACAGCACTTTTCCCAGGTATGCGAAGACTGGCGGTGTGTGGGCATCGCAACTATTTCAGCCCACATTTTATCAGATATTACACTTAAACTGCGGTGTCTTGTGGATGCATTTAATAAAATGAGATACTTGCTCCAATCTTGCAAATAAAACTGTCCCCAAAGAAGGGAGAGGTCATTCAGCTGCTCCATCATGACGAGGCGGCTCCCTCATGATAATGCACATTACGTAGTGGATGGAAACACACAACAATTTGTATTTTCTTAAGTCTAATTTTTAGAAATGTGCTTAAAAAATGCTAAACATTTTGGATGGAAACCCAGCATGTGGCAAGTCTTGATTGATTTACAGAATGCTAGTGTTGCAAGTTCAAGATTCAATTTATTTTCATTCAGCATTTACACGGTGTACAAGATAAAAAATATTTCACTAAAGGGCCAAGACCGCAACAGAAGAACACTTACAAACAGGGGAAAAAGCCTCCGCTTATGAGACAGTCAATCCGTGCATTTTATCATGTGGCTTGTTGTGCATGACACCTCGGAGACTCCGCATGTGGAGGCTCATGCTACTCTCCGCGATCCACGCACAACTTACCACGTGACCCATTGAGAGCGAGAACCACTAATCGCAACCACGATGAGGTTACCCCATGTGACTCTACCCTTCCTAGCAACCGGGCCAATTTGGTTGCTTAGGAGACCTGGCTGGAGTCACTCAGCACACCCTGGATTCGAACTCGCGACTCCAGGGGTGGTAGTCAGCGTCAATACTCACTGAGCTACCCAGGCCCCCCTAGAATTGGTTTTCAATTACACTGATATCCAATCACACTGTGTCCCCGACTATCTTTGGGATCAGGACAAGCAGATCAGAACACATCCCGATCACAAACGCGTTTACACTTGTCTTTTCAATGCGTATGTGGACAACATCCTGATACAGGTTGCATTTTAATGCCAAGTGTAAACGGGGCCATAGACAGATCCTTATACAAAGACAGAACCTGTTGATAAGGAGGCCATATACATGACATTTTGTGCGTTTAGAACAAACAACTAAAGATTAAAACTGAAATCTCCTTAATTGAATGAACCTTCCTTAAACTGAATTACTAGCCTACTGCCAATGTGGTATTAATCGCATCCAGTCTTATCACCAACATACCAACAGCCCTGCAAATTTTTAGATATCACCGTCATGTAGGTTACTGCTGACTCATCCTCCACTCTGGTTATACTGAAACCAAATACGTTTCCAAGAAAAGACTACAGAAATAAGTCTGGCTCTATGAATAATGAAATATGCAGGAGGGAAAATAATACAATAGTCCATCCTCTCTTTACCAGTAAAAGCTATTCAGTGTATTAACCTAAGCTATTTTATATTTTAGTATGAAATAATATTGGTATATTGGTGTTCAAATGTGGATCTGGGCTAAAGTCTCTTCAAATAGCAAGTATGCTGATGAGTAATAAGATGAGTTGGCCAGTTTGGGCAGTATGACCAAAATATCTCTTTTGCTGGAATTTCAAGGAAATTGTTTAAATATTAAATAACCATGAGGTAATGCCTACAGATGAAGTCAGAAGTTTACATACACTTTGGTTGAAGTCATTAAAACTCATTTTTTAACCATACCTCAGATTTATTAGCAAACTATAGTTTTGGCAAGTAGTTCAGGACATCTACTTTGTACATGACACAAGTAATTTTTCCAACAATTGTTTACTGACAGATTGTTTCTTTTTTAACTCACTATATAACAATTCCAGTGGGTCAGAAGTTTACATACACTAAGTTAACTGTGCTTTTAAGCAGCTTGGAAAATTCCGGAAAATGATGTCAAGCCTTTAGACAATTAGCTTCTGATAGGAGGTGTACTGAATTGGAGGTGTACCTGTGGATGTATTTTAAGGCCTACCTTCAAACTCAGTGCCTCTTTGCTTGACATCATGGGAAAATCAAAAGAAATCAGCCAAGACCTCAGAAAAAAAATTGTGGACCTCCACAAGTCTGGTTCATCCTTGGGAGCAATTTCCAAATGCCTGAAGGTACCACGTTCATCTGTACAAACAATAGTATGCAAGAGATGAACGTAGTTTGGTGCGAAAAGTGCAAATCAATCCCAGAACAACAGCAAAGGACCTTGTAAAGATGCTGGAGGAAACAGGTAGACAAGTATCTATATCCACAGTAAAATGAGTCCTACATCGACATAACCTGAAAGGCTGCTCAGCAAGGAAGAAGTCACTGCTCCAAAATGCCATTAAAAAAAAAAAAAAAAAAAAACAGACTACAATTTGCAAGTACAAATGGGGACAAAAATCTTACTTTTTGGCCATAATGACCATCGTTATGTTTGGAGGAAAAAGCGTGAGGCTTGCAAGCCAAAGAACCCCATCCCACCTGTGAAGCATGGGGGTGGCAGCATCATGTTGTGGGGAAGCTTTGCTGCAGGAGGGACTGGTGCACTTCACAAAATAGATGGCATCATGAGGAAGGAAAATTATGTGGATATATTGAAGCAACATCTCAAGACATCAGCCAGGAAGTTAAAGCTCGGTCACAAATGGGTTTTCCAAATGGACAATGACCCCAAGCATACCTCAAAAGTTGAGGCAAAATGGCTTAAGGACAACAAAGTCAAGGTATTTGAGTGGCCATCACAAAGCCTCAATACTCAATCCGATAGAACATTTGTGGGCAGGACTGAAAAAGCGTGTGAGCAATGAGGCCTACAAACCTGACTCAGCTGCACCAGTTCTGTCTGGAGGAATGGGCCAAAATTCCAGCAACTTATTGTGAGAAGCTTGTGGAAGGCTACCCAAAATGTCTGACCCAAGTTAAACAATTTAAAGGCAATGCTACCAAATACTAACAAAGTGTGTGTAAACTTCTGACCCTCTGGGAATGTGATGAAAGAAATTAAAGCTGAAATAAATCATTCTGTCTACTATTATTCTGACATTTCACATTCTTAAAATAAAGTATTGATCCTAACTGACCTAAGACAGGGAATGTTTCCTACGATTAAATGTCAGGAGTTTAAATGTATTTGGCTAAGGTGTATGTAAACTTATGACTTCAACTGTATGTCCAGTGAAATGAATACTTATCAAATGGAAAATATAAAATACTGTATACAATATATTAAAATTTGATGAGCAACATTTAAAGCCATTGTGAAACAGCAGGCAAACACATCCATGTAAACAACTGAAGTTCATCATTGCTCGGCAACCTTAATAACTAAAGTTTGCTTCGTGTTACACCTCTTAATAATGGGTTCTTCCTCATCTTGACTTGTTTGGGACACATTTCGCTCTGTATTTCCACACTGCTTCATGTTTCGTCCTCAAACTAACACATAAATCTACCACAGAATAAATGGTATAACAAAATGTGAACCGCTTGACACATTTCCACCATCGCACAGTAGATGGATGTTTCTTCAACTTTGGGCACTTTCATGTCCCAAAACTGTGTTATATGAAGGTCACATAAAAACAGACTTGAAAGGTTTTTACCAGGCCTTCATAACTTATTTATGGTACTTTTCAAATGTCTTTTATGTATAAAATATATTGTTTTATGCTTGTCCCAGACCCAGACTTTCAATATTATTACAGTGCATCCGGAAAGTATTCACAGCGCTTCACTTTTTCCACATTTTGTTATGTTACAGCCTTATTCCAAAATGGATTAAATTCATTCTTTTCCTCAAAATTCTACAAACAATACCCCATAATGACAACGTGAAAGAAGTTTGTTTTAAATCTTTGCAAATTTATTAAAAAGAAAAAAAGAAAAAAAAGGGGGAAAAAAATCATATGTACATAAGTATTCACAGCCTTTGCTCAATACAGGTGCATCTCAATAAATTAGAATGTCGTGGAAAAGTTCATTTATTTCAGTAATTCAACTCAAATTGTGAAACTCGTGTATTAAATAAATTCAGTGCACACAGACTGAAGTAGTTTAAGTCTTTGGTTCTTTTAATTGTGATGATTTTGGCTCACATTTAACAAAAACCCACCAATTCACTATCTCAAAAAATTAGAATATGGTGACATGCCAATCAGCTAATCAGCTCAAAACACCTGCAAAAGTTTCCCGAGCCTTCAAAATGGTCTCAGTTTGGTTCACTAGGCTACACAATCATGGGGAAGACTGCTGATCTGACAGTTGTCCAGAAGACAATCATTGACACCCTTCACAAGGAGGGTAAGCCACAAACATTCATTGCCAAAGAAGCTGGCTGTTCACAGAGTGCTGTATCCAAGCATGTTAACAGAAAGTTGAGTGGAAGGAAAAAGTGTGGAAGAAAAAGATGCACAACCAACCGAGAGAACCGCAGCCTTATGAGGATTGTCAAGCAAAATCGATTCAAGAATTTGGTGAACTTCACAAGGAATGGACTGAGGCTGGGGTCAAGGCATCAAGAGCCACCACACACAGACGTGTCAAGGAATTTGGCTACAGTTGTCGTATTCCTCTTGTTAAGCCACTCCTGAACCACAGACAACATCAGAGGCGTCTTACCTGGGCTAAGGAGAAGAAGAACTGGACTGTTGCCCAGTGGTCCAAAGTCCTCTTTTCAGATGAGAGCAAGTTTTGTATTTCATTTGGAAACCAAGGTCCTAGAGTCTGGAGGAAGGGTGGAGAAGCTCATAGCCCAAGTTGCTTGAAGTCCAGTGTTAAGTTTCCACAGTCTGTGATGATTTGGGGTGCAATGTCATCTGCTGGTGTTGGTCCATTGTGTTTTTTGAAAACCAAAGTCACTGCACCCGTTTACCAAGAAATTTTGGAGCACTTCATGCTTCCTTCTGCTGACCAGCTTTTTAAAGATGCTGATTTCATTTTCCAGCAGGATTTGGCACCTGCCCACACTGCCAAAGGCACCAAAAGTTGGTTAAATGACCATGGTGTTGGTGTGCTTGACTGGCCAGCAAACTCACCAGACCTGCACCCCATAGAGAATCTGTGGGGTATTGTCAAGAGGAAAATGAGAAACAAGAGACCAAAAAATGCAGATGAGCTGAAGGCCACTGTCAAAGAAACCTGGGCTTCCATACCACCTCAGCAGTGCCACAAACTGATCACCTCCATGCCACACCAAATTGAGGCTGTAATTAAAGCAAAAGGAGCCCCTACCAAGTATTGAGTACATATACAGTAAATGAACATACTTTCCAGAAGGCCAACAATTCACTAAAAACGTTTTTTTTTATTGGTCTTATGATGTATTCTAATTTTTTGAGATAGTGATTTGGTGGGTTTTTGTTAAATGTGAGCCAAAATCATCACAATTAAAAGAACCAAAGACTTAAACTACTTCAGTCTGTGTGCATTGAATTTATTTATTACACGAGTTTCACATTTTGAGTTGAATTACTGAAATAAATGAACTTTTCCATGACATTCTAATTTATTGAGATGCACCTGTACTTTGTTGAAGCACCTTTGGCACCAATTACAGCCTCAAGTCTTTTTGAGTATGATGCTACAAGCTTGGCACACCTATTTTTGGGCAGTTTCTCCCATTCTTCTTTGCAGGACCTCTCAAGCTCCATCAGGTTGGATGGGGAGCGTCGGTGCACAGCCATTTTCAGATCTCTCCAGAGATGTTCAATTGGGTTCAAGTCTGGGCTCTGGCTGGGCCACTCAAGGACATTCACAGAGTTGTCCCAGAGCCACTCCTCTGTTATCTTGGCTGTGTGCTTAGGGTCGTTGTCCTGTTGGAAGATGAACCTTCGCCCCAGTCTGAGGTCCAGAGCGCTCTGGAGCAGGTTTTCATCAAGGATGTCTCTGTACATTGCAGCATTCATCTTTCCCTCGATCCTGACTAGTCTCCCAGTTCCTGCCGCTGAAAAACATCCCCACAGCATGATGCTGCCACCACCATGCTTCACTGTAGGGATGGTATTGGCCAGGTGATGAGCGGTGCCTGGTTTCCTCCAGACATGACACTTGCCATTCAGGCCAAAGAGTTCAATCTTTGTTTCATCAGACCAGAGAATTTTGTTTCTCATGGTCTGAGAGTCCTTCAGGTGCCTTTTGGCAAACTCCAGGCGGTCATGTGCCTTTTACTGAGGAGTGGCTTCCATCTGGCCACTCTTCCATACAGGCCTGATTGGTGGAGCGCTGCAGAGATGGTTGTTCTTCTGGAAGGTTCTCCTCTCTCCACAGAGAAACATTGGAGCTCTGTCAGAGTGACCATCGGGTTCTTGGTCACCTCCCTGACTAAGGCCCTTCTCCCCCGATCACTCAGTTTGGCCAGGCGGCCAGCTCTAGGAAGAGTCCTGGTGGTTCAAAACTTCTTCCATTTACAGATGATGGAGGCCACTGTGCTCAGTGGGACCTTCAATGCTGCAGAAATTTTTCTGTACCCTTCCTCAGATCTGTGCCTCGATACAATCCTGTCTCAGAGGTCTACAGACAATTCCTTGGACCTCATGGCTTGGTTTGTGCTCTGACATGCACTGTTAACTGTGGGACCTTATATAGACAGGTGTGTGCCTTTCCAAATCATGTCCAATGTCCACAGGTGGACTCCAATCAAGTTGCAGAAACATCAAGGATGATCAGTGGAAACAGGATGCACCTGAGCTCAATTTTGAGTGTCATGGCAAAGGCTGTGAATACTTATGTACATGTTATTTTTTTTCGTTTTTTATTTTTAATAAATTTGCAAAGATTTCAAACAAACTTCTTTTACGTTGTCATTATGGGGTATTGTTTGTAGAATTTTGAGGAAAATAATGAATTTAATCAATTTTGGAATAAGGCTGTAACATAACAAAATGTGGAAAAAGTGAAGCACTGTGAATACTTTCCGGATGCACTGTATAATAAATTTTTCGAATATTATGTCACACTGTTGTGGCGTCATTTCCATCAGACTAAAGTTATATTCAAAAGTTCATGTACTTTGTTTACCAAGTCAACAAAGGTGTGAGTGAAGAGCATGCTTGAGATGAAATATAAGACAAGTGATGTGTAAAGAAAACCAGTGTAAATATCACTTGCGAGCAGTGTTGGGTAACGTTATTTTTAAAAGTAACTCGTTAGAATATTGCGTTACTCCTTAGAAAAGTAACTTAATTAATTAAAAAGTGTTAGGAAAGTAAAACGTTACTTTTGCGTTACTTTTTTCTCACAGCCACTTTCTCTTCTGCTATGCTATGCATTCCATACAAATAAGCCATGCATTGCATATGAGAGACATTACAGGTCATGCTAGCTACTGTACAACACTCATGTCAAAACAAAACAGTTATTTAGAAAGCAGGTGTTCACGTCATATTTATAATAAAGAACAACATGAATATGCATTATTTGTTTTTCCATCAACATGGCAGCCAATAAGAATAATGAAGAATAACCACCGTCGGCGTGTGGTGAGTTGAGCGCGGATGCCGCGGTGGATGGCGTGAAGCCTCCACACGCGCTATGTCTCCGTGGCAACGCGCTCAACAAGCCATGTGATAAGATGCACGGGTTGATGGTCTCAGATGTGGAGGCAACTGGGATTCATCCTCCGCCACCTGGACTGAGGCGAATCACTACACAACCACGAGGACTTAAAAAGCGCACTGGGAATTGAGCATTCCAAATTGGGTGAAAAAGGAAAAAATAAATAAATAAATAAATAAAAAATAACCACCGTCTTACCTAAAGCAGCAAAGTCCAACACTTGAACCTGCATCATATATGTCATCATGTGCTGTGCCCATCAACAAAGCCAGAGTCAACTTGAGATGTTTTTCAAAAGTCAGGAAAAAATACAGTGGGGAATGCCAGTCTAACATGTTCAAGGAATAAGTCTCAAATAAAAATAAATACATTTTCTTTTGATTTTCTCCCCTTTTTCTCCCCAATTTGGAATGCCCAATTCCCAATGCACTCTAAGTCCTCGTGGTGGCATAGTGACTCGCCTCAATCCGGGTGGCGGAGGACGAATCTCAGTTGCCTCTGCGTCTGAGACCATCAACCCGCGCATCTTACCACATGGCTTGTTGAGCGTGATACCGCGGAGACATAGCGCGTGTGGAGGCTTCACGCCATCCACCGTGGAATCCACGCACAACTCACCACGCGCCCCACTGAGAGCAAACCACATTATAACGAACACGAGGAGGTTACCCCATGTGACTCTACACTCCCTAGCAACCGGGCCAATTTGGTTGCATAGGAGACATGTCTGCAGTCACTCAGCATGCCCTGGGATTCGAACTTGCAAACTCCAGGGGTGGTAGTCAGCGTCTTTACTCGCTGAGCAACCCAGGCCCCTATAAATTAATATTTTTCACTTAAGTCATCTCAGTGCACGCTTGTTTTGAGTTGATCCACGGTAAGTACAGATGCCACAACTTCAAAGGTGCATTTTGATACAACTTGAATGGAATCGTTTTTAATGCTACCAAAATGTCATACAAATGGTTTGTTTCATGAATCAAACTACTTGTTTATTATGAAACAAAAATGTAGAATCTTTTTAGAAACTAAGACATTTTCTGTACACACACAATCGATGTAGAACGTTGCTCGGAGCCACTGATCCAAAGTCAGCTGGGAGAGCTGTACGGGGAGCTGTAACACGGAGCAGTTTAGCTGCATAAGTCAGTGAATTGAGCGAGTATTTTACCCTGTATATCATGCTATGGCCAGTGGAAGACTAGTCTTATAATCCCTCTGCCTACACGCATTTACTGATTTTTTCATGCAGTGTGTATTAACATATGAATCAACAGCATTGACCTCATATTATCCTAAAACACGAAATGCGCATGCACGTTAGCGAGTTGATTGACAGGCGATGTCTGTATCTAAAAGGTGATTGGCTCTTTTACGTGCAAGGCGAGACTTCCTTTTTACATCCATTGACTGCTGAGTGCTAGAGTTTCTTGGTTGGGTGTTCCAATTTCTCCCATTAATTTAAATGGAAGTGACTCATCTCTATCTGCTAAATAGTCTCTGGCCTCACACTCTATAGAAATACAATGCCCATCATGCACTACATCTCTTCCCTGAAGTTTGCACACTTTTACTCCTGATTTCTCGCATTACAGGGACATATTTTTAGAGGTGTACAAAAGCAACGCATTACTTTATTTAAAAAGTAACTCCGATATTAAAATAAAAAAATATCGCACATTACTTTTATCGCGTCACCCTGCAATATTATGCTTGCGAGCATAATATTTTTATTGGCCGTCATTTCCAGTAGACAAATTTTTAAAATACAGCGAGTGTGTGAAAAAAGTTTTAACAAGACTTAACATTCTAGAGGTCCACAGTGGTAAAAGTGCCCAAAGTTGAAACAACCATATACACCACCATATCACCTAGCCCTACCAGTGTATAATAAAACCATCAAGTATGATCAACTTGTTAGTTTAGCATTCGTCTAGCTTGAAGGCTTTGATTCTCCTCACTGTATGCCTGTGGTCTCTCCTTTACAAAACAGAACCTACTCAGCCCCTATGAAAAACAAATAAATGTGCCGCACATCAATATTTCATTGTTTTCACAACAACGAGTTGGTCTTCCTCCAGTGGGCCCCTGCAGAAACGGGACCTGCAGCGAGTGGTCTTGAAAGTATTTTCATGAAGCGAGGTATCGCTCTCAGGGTGTGCAGCTGAAAAAATAAAACCTTCAGATGGGCCTTGACACTCTGTTTTAGGTCAACTTTGAGTTTCCTGCTAAGAAACTGTAAGGCAACACTCACTCTGATGACAGTGTGGACTGAATATTGCTTGGAGCCAGAAACTGTGAGTCTCCAAAACCACATCTGGTTCAGCTCTCTGGACTGGAATCTATTTTCCCTTACAAACACAAAAAAAATAAAGCCTGACAGGGTGTATAGCCATTCAGCTTCATAATGGTTTGATTTTCCTCAGATTTTGTAAGACAAATCACTAGATGTTGACTTCGCAGTTTTACAATAAATTCCACTAATATGTCAATTAATTTGATCGGACAAGAGGGGTTCCAAAAGTACTAATTTTTTGGGAAGTTTTATTGTTTGTATCATCTATAGAGCTGTTCAGGCTGTAGTCCACAAACCCAGAAGAGAATTTGCCATGGGTTCCCTGTGGATTTTCCTATGGGTTTTATAATGTGAGTTTAGGATTTATAAGTAAAATAAGGTCTGTGGTTCACATTACTTGACGATTTGTAGACGTTTTGTTCTACAACATAAATGACACACAGTCATTCCTCAAGCGTGAATTTTGAAGCCATACTGAAGAAACATCTTTTTTTTTTTTTAAGTTAAAAATTTACATTTGAGACATTAAAGTTTGTCATTTATTTTGTAGAACAAAACGTCCATGTGTCGTCAAGTATTGCTAACCACAGACCTTATTTTACACATAAATCCAAAACTCCCACTACAAAATCCCCAAAGGAAAATCCAGAGGGAACCCATGGCTAATCCTCTTCCGGGTTCACCTACAAATTGGCATCACGGCTGAACAGCTCTATTGGGAATGGCTTACATTATAAAAAATATATAAATAAAAAAACCTGTATGATTTTCATGATATTTGGTTCCGTTCCTGAAGGTGGATGTTTCCGCTGATGCAGACAGAACACAGTGTAAAAGGTGCTGTAAGAGATTTTTTATTAAATGACATGCAGAAAATGCAGGGACGGATTATGACTATCACAATTATCTTTTAACGTTGCGATCTACGCAATCGATTTTCATAGATTTAAGACTCTTTTAATACCTGTTCTGTTATTTACAGTCAGATTAATTCAAACACACAGCACGGACATGGTAAAGAAACTGCTCAACAGAAACACATTCGCTGAACGGCCACTGTTCTTAAAGAGACAGTACCATTTTAACATTTGTTATACATAATGTAAACTCAATGTAAATACTACAATTTATACATACAAAATGTATATATTTAAAGGAGCCATACTAAATTTTGAATTATTTTAACTTTATCAAACACTTTAAATATTGATGAATTTAACAAATACAGTAGGCTCCTACAGTATCTATGCAAGGGTTTGGTGAAATTCGGCAAAGAGCTCAGACAGTTCTGGCTCACGTTGCTATATCTTTTCTAACTCATCTGAATGATGGGGTGCGTTCCATTCAGAAGTGATCATTCCTATACCCTATTTCCTTCAAAGACTTTTGAAGGGCTGAAAGGTGTGGGGCTCAAAAATAGTGGTCATTTGGTCATTTTTGGGGAAATTCTGTTTGGAACGACCCCACAGCTTGGCTACCAATATATTCTTCCATCGAAAAGTCCTGCTAAGGCATGATTTAAGCCTTTTCAAAGAGTCCAAAAATCCCCTAGACTACATTCCATTGCCAGAATATTTAAATGAGCTACGAGTCTATTTTGGAGTGTTCGTAATTTCAAACTTCATATGTCAAAACTTACACAAAAGCCCTTTAAAATGATCTTTACTTACTTACTTACTTACTGTTAAACCTGTAAATATTTCTAACTTCAAGCATTTAAAACTATTTTCAACTTTCAAAGTTTTGTCAGACCAACATTATAGTTTGTTTCAACAAACTTTACATATCTAGTTTAATTACTTTTGAACCATACAAAGTTTTTCCTAACCACCTAAGCAAAGTTCTTTTTTGTAATGTAGGGCAAACATGCAGTTACAGCAATGAATATTATAATAAACGTTTTTGTTTGACAACCCTTTTATACAAAGAATAAACCTTAACCATATAAGCCTAACAAATGAAATAAGTCAGAAAATTATATTGTTAAACCTGTTTAAACCTATTTTACCACAAAATAATGAAATTTTAAGCACATGTTGCTTGAATTCAATAAATGCTCATTTTGAAGTATCAGTAACAATATAAACATTATCGTTATTTTTACCTTATCAAAATCAGCAAAGATTTCGCATAAAAAGATGCGTGCATCAAAATATGAAGGTAACTATTTTGGAAATTATTTTACAAGGTCTTGTACTTCCAGAAGAGCATGGAAACTTTTACCAGGCAGCATTATAAGATTAAAGAGTGGCTAAAAAAATGTAATTAGAAACAGGAAGGCAAAAGGGTCCTAAAAGAGTGCTGGGGGCCCTCTTAGTCACAGGGACCATGTTGAGGGGGCCTTGTATAAGCTGTGGGGCCCACATACTTAAGCATATACAAACATTTGTTTCAAAGTTGATGGGCCACAAGACCTTGCAGCCCAGGGCCCCCCAGGCCCCTGGTAGTCAAGGGCCCCTGGGCACTGGCCCCATTGGCCCAGTCCGTAATTCACCTATGAGAAAACGTCCCGTATGCCTGTCAGATATCACTGAAATAGGTGCCATAAAATATTACACCTGCCTCTAACAGACCTAAGCTTGGTAAAGAGTGGGGGAAAAGATAGCCACGGTTGTTTCTGCTTGTCAATCATTGTGCGTGTTCACAGAACAGCCCATATGTGCTCGTTTAAGTGCAGGTACGGTGTCCTGCTCCCGTTAAATGCTCAGGGTCGGACGGTGAAGCACCAACAATGGTCTTCATGTATGTCTGTGTGCGTCTTTAGAGTGTTTGCTTTGGAAAGAGGGGGCGTGGCAAATTCAACTTCCAAAACTGGTGGAAGTTCCAGAACAGCACCTTTAAAATACTACAAGTTTTTCCTGCAGCACCATTCAGTGGCTGCGCTGCCCCGCTACTGAATCTACAGCGTAAAACACACAGGTCTGAGTCAGTTATTTTGAATTTACTGTCGCAGCATACAGTGCAACCAGTGTAGTACAATTCCTGATTTTATTTGTTTTTTCAAATATTTCATCCTTGAAGGAAAAAAAATGGCTAATGGAACTGCTAAGAGGAATTGGAATCATTCAATAATTTTCGGTTCTCATGCCTGTATAAAAGCGATATCACACCACGGCTAAATCACAGCAGTGCTTACAGCTTAAACATCAATATAAAACCAAACTGACATTTCAAAGGTGCAATTATTTAATCAAATTAATCTTGCAATTATCATGCCTTGTTTAAAAGAAGATAAATACAATTCTAAGCAGACACATTTGTGGAGGAGTCATAAATAGCCTTGGCCCCAGCAGTGTAACCAGAGATAGGCCTATATAGTTTATTTAATTTTATCTTGGTAAAATTAAGCAAATAAACATCCTATATTATGCAATCAGAAAAATAGCCCTGAGGATTAGAGTAAAGTAATAGAGGAAATGTGAACAAACCTGCTGTGTACCTCAGTTCTCAGAGGCCAGACTGGTTTGCAAAAAAGTTCATTTAGTGAAACAGGGAAAACAACAACTATTTCTACATTGTCTGCACATTGTTATCATGAATCTGCTTAGCAAAATATACCGCCAACATGATTGTAAAGACTGCTCTGTGCTTTAAAGTTCAAATATAGAGAAGGCAAATCAAGCAAACAAAACAGCTACAGAAGCTTCCATGAAGCAGAAAAGCATCATTTTAGACATAAACGGTGTGGTCTCAATTTCTCTCTTCATCCTGCCATACACTCAGATTTACTGTCCTATATTTAATCCTTTACATCAGATATGCTAATGAATCTGAACCACGAAATTACAACCTTAAACTAGAAAGTTTGATTTGAATTGGTACTTGCTGGTTTCTGTAACTAATTGTCTCTTCTAAACTGCTTTCCACTGACTGACTCCTGCAGGCTGCAAGGGGACCACAAAATAAAGCAAAATGCTGTTTGCAAATGAGCTATCACACAAGGTCAGACACATCAACAATACTAAGTGCGGTCTATTTATAAAATAATGATTTATAGAATAATAATATCTTTTTTTTTTTTTTTTAAATCTGTTCAGGCCTGCAGAATGAGATTAAGTGTAACTTAACAATAAAAGATGGGAAAAGTTCAATGAGAGGAGTCAGAACAGACAGCTCCACCTAACCCATAAACCCGAACAACCTCTATTTGTCAGTACAGGGCGTCAACACAAAAAGACACATCACATTGACATCTTATATTGAATAATCTCAACATGACACACAACAGAATACATTAACAGTTCCCATAAACATAACAGTTCTTACCATAGGCTAGGCTAGAAAAGACCACACATCTAGTTTTACAACCTCCAAATGTGCAATCATTTTCTTACAGTAAAAAAAAAAAAAGAGAAAAAAAAAGAAACTACTTTAAAGAAAAGAGAGGATCATACTTACACGACAGATCTTGATATTATCCAGGACACCATATTTTCCAGAGGACTGAAGTCAAGTGGGGTGAGAGAGGCCACAACCACTGGGGAGAGGGAGGGAGGGAGGGAGGGAGAGGGAGAGGGAGCGCGATGCTAGCTAGGCTAACCTAACTTCAGTGTTCAACTTCAAACGAGGACAAAAATTAACGGCCTCCTAAATTACTCTGTATTACACACAGACATCTCGCCTACCGCGTATAAAACTAACTATGGCGTTAACATGAGTTAAAAGTATCGCATTCTTATTGTGCCCATCTTTTTCGAGCTCTCGACCAAACTGACGCCGCCGTTACTGTAAAAGGTGCGCTTTGCCGTTGACGTCAGGAATAATTTGATTTAAGGGACCCGGCTTTCTTCGTGTGTGATTGGCTATTAGGTTTTGTTTACATGAAACTCATACAGTGGTTGGTTAGATTTAATGCCCGTCAAGTAACGTAATTCAATGACGTGATTCACTTGCTCAGCGCATTCAATGCTGATTGGTTTATAGACTCTGAGACGTGGTACTGACCAATCAAATGCAAAAGTGTTGAAAAAAAAAAAAACGATGATCTTGTTGACGTTTTAATACAATAACAACAGGGATATGCGGTGAATTTCTTTCTTTCTTTCTTTCTTTTTTCTTTCTTTTTTTAAAAAAAATAGCTTTTACTTTTAAATACGTAAATTTAAGTCTTGATTTTTTTCTGAAAATACATTTTATTATCTATCTATCTATCTATCTATCTATCTATCTATCTATCTATCTATCTATCTATCTATCTATCACATAAGATTGTCTCAAAACCTAAATATCCCTAAATATCACCAACTTCATGTTCAAATTTTGCATCCCGAAAAGGAAAGGCTTAGCACACAGAGAGAGAACAGTCTTTTGTCATTTATTTCTCCCTCTCGAAAGAATTCAGAATTACTGAGCTTTTTCTTAAATATTATGATTTATATCTAACCATTTTAATAGTACCTATTATAATGTGTGTATATATGTGTAAACGAACACCCTTCCTTGACTCTGGAAAAAACATGCAAATTGTTCCTGAGTCACAATTGTGAGAAACTGTAATTTCCCTTTTTAGGAATATAACACAGGCATACTGAGCAATACGTGTGGTATAATCACAGCATATATCTGCTGTGATATCATGATAGTGATTACTCTATGAGAGGAAGACTAAGGCGAGGCTTTCTAACTGATTGAAATACATACATTATACACATCATGTGTACAGTGGAGAACATCTGCCAACTAATTTCATATGTGAAATGTGGTCTCTCTTGTAAAAGTTTTTTTGAAACAGCCATAACATTCTCTAAACTGTAAGTGCAATTGTCACAACTGTTTTATGGGACATCACAACTCTTTTGCATGTCTGCAAAATGTAGTAACTCACCAAAACATTTCATTCATGCTTCAAAACCTAGTTATTATGTCAGTAAATTGGCCAGTGCCACCAAAATGAAAAGTATTTTTGTCATCGTGTGAGCTGTACTGGTCAAAATGTTTAGAAGTTTTTTCACCATGGCAGTCAACCCTGGAAATGTTTGTTATATACAAATTTAATTTTTATTCTACTTTTTTTGTTGACTGACTGCATACTGTACTATATAAGAATGTCAGTTTTGTCTAGCTGAATGTTATTGTGTATCACACTGAGCTTTTTAGATACTGATTTCAACAGTAGGTAAAAGTTTACTGGGAAAAGTCAATACTGTACAATACTGTAGTACACAGAAAAAGGATATGCACATTTGTATGTATACAGTAAATTTATTTTTGTAGCAATGTGTTACATGTAAACAGATAATTCACATTTGAATGTCCATTTTTACACATTTCTTACATGTAAAGTCATATATATTGAACAGAAAAAAGAAATGAAAAGAAAAATGAAAGAAAGAAAACTGCAACATTGAAAAAAAACATTCCATTTCATAGATATTTATGTAATATACATGCATGTCTGACATATTTTAATAACTGAATGGATCATTTTGTATGTGATGGCTCACACAATGAAAGAATGTTTTCAAGTTCTGAAGAGTATGACAATTTCACTGAGAATCAACTCATCAGTTTTGATTAGCAAGCCATGTGCATTTAGTTATTGTGCAAATTATAGACAATTGTACTTACTCTTTTGCACACGTGCCAAAACACGTGCAATTTGCTTAAATGAGTAAGAACTTCAAATCTGGTGTGAACAAGAAATGAATTGTTCAGAGAAACTAAGTGTTAATGTTTTGAAAAAAATCATTCTCATTCGAGAATTGAGCCAAAGCGATTGAGAAAAACTGTAATCTTGTTGCTATTCATGAATATGTTTAAGAAGAGAGATGTTTTGCTCCTTACAGGTTGATGTTATTAAACATCTGAAGTGTTGACAATGTAATTTTCTCTTTGTATATTTAGTACATACTGGGGTCATAATTACTTAACTTTTTACACTTAGCAGCAGGTAATTACTTCTTTTATCTATAGCCTTTCTTTCATCTGTAATATGTTTCATGTTTACATAAAAGGGCCTACTAAATTGCACTGAAGTACCATTATACAGTAAATTCAATCATGCAGTCATAGTGCGAATTGCAAACACATATTACATACACATTGCATGTAAATAAACAGTTTGCAAAAATATTTTCTTTGATGTGTAATGGTAACTATTTTGTTTAACCAAGCAAGATGTACCTTTTGATAAATCTGATTTTGAGTAATGTATTACACAGGCTGTCTGCTTGCAAAAACAACAAATGAAGTGAACAAATATAGAAAGTGCTGTTCAAGAATCCACACTTAATATCCGGGTTTCAAAATCTAATTTAAACCTTGAAATAAACTAATATGTAAAATGAACAAGATATATGTAGGATTCTGCACTGTTTCTGCAAGTTTGTCACACTTATCATGTTAACTCCTTTGTACAGAAGGTCAGATTTCCATTGTATGCTGTCATTAAAGCAAAAGAGGACATATCAAATACCAGTAAATTATGGAATTAATGTTAATTTTTCAAATCAAATTTTCACTAAAATTGAAATGCAAATGTATTTGTTTATCTTTATTTTTTATTTATTTATTTATTTATTTATTTTTGCTACATTAGAAAACTGCAAAAGATAAGTATTTTGACAAGTGGACCTTTGAATGGCACTGTACAGTATATTTCTGCTGTTTGCATTGACTTGATTTTGTTGGGAGTCTGGTACAGTAGTAATTCTCTCCAATGCTGTCTGCAATCATTGATGTTGATGTTCAAGAGGTTGTAAATTGAAATCGTGCCTTGCTACATTAGACATTTTGGTCACTCACAGATTAGCTGTCCTGCTCTGAGCAGTGTCTGCAGAACCAGACAGGCCTAACAACCATCTCAGTGCGGCACTCTATGATTTGTGATTCTATCAGCCGAGAGATATCTGTCTCATCTTCTGCTATAACCTAAAGGTGACACTGGAATGATTGTATCCAGTAGACATGCTTCCCTTACATAAGCACTCCTCTCATGCTCATCAAGAAACAGCCCATAAGGTCAGCTACAGGGTAGCTATAAAACTTACAAAAGTGTGAAACACAATCAGAAACAAAAAGTAATAGCTATATTCACACTCATATTGTATCTGTGTGACTGTATGAGAGAATGGAAAAATTTCTATTATTTCAAATCAAATCACTTTTATTGTCACACAACCATATACACACAAGTGCAATAGTGGGTGAAAGTCTTGGACTGGACTTATTTCTCATTTATTAAATCAAATAGATAGACAGACAGACAGACAGACAGATAGATAGATAGATAGATGCTGAAAATAATATTTCTAAAGTAAATAAACATAATTATAAATAATATATAAATATAATAATCTATAAATAATAAAATAATATATAAATAATTAGAAATTAAATAATTGAATATAGTGTAATTTCAGAAAATAAATCATGTCTTGTAAAGCCATTAGTTTGATGAAACTGAAGTGTTTTTTTTTTTTTCTGATTGTTTAATTTGATGTTCATTATTGCTGCTCAGCCTAACACAACAACAACCGAACACTATTATTTTTTTTTTTTAACAGACTGGCGAAAGCATGGAAGCAGTCAGTCTCCCATTGAGAATGAATGTGTCTGGCGGACGTAGAAATCTCCCTGATGCGGTTTTACATGGACATTGTGCGTTGTGTAAGGCGGAGGGATACCAGTTTTACGTTAGCAGTGATCCGGTTCAGTGTTCAGTTTCACTGAGCGCGAGAGCGACCATTCGCGGGTGGAGGCTGAGAGAAATTTAAATCCCCCGGGTTGCGGTCGACACGCAAAAAGGCGAAAAAAATCACGGTTGTTTCTTTCTTTTTTGTTCAGCACGCAGTTTTGACGGTGTAAATGTGCGGTCGGTAGGGCGAGAGTGTTGAAGGTTTTGAGGGTTTTTCCGCCATGGTGGTCGGGAAGCGGTTCCTGTGCGTGAGCGGTGAGGAGCTGCTGGATCCCGCGCACATCGCGCGCTGGTCATGGCGAGCCGGAGTCATCCGAGCCGTCAGTCACCGCGACCACGACAATCCTGAGCTGACGGTAAGACAACGGCCAAAATACTGCGAATGATGCATATTACGAACTGGAAATGTAAGTGAGGATATAGCGTTGTGAAATAGTACATTAAACGTTGGGTTATTCATTCTGCGTTTTGGTGGTTTGGTACATGGAAACAGGCTGGAAGTCAGTCCAGCAATGGAGTCGTGGAATCGAGCTCTATTTGGATCCGAGGAAACGTAGGGGAATTGTAACATTATTTGGGAATTGTAATATTATTTGTCAGCTGGTGACTTTTGTACCTTGGTAGCTGAATTAAAACATTCCCCCTTTGGATATTAGCATTCATTTGTTGTACGTTGACTTGATGACAAGTAATAAGAGAGAGTCTATTCAAGCACAGCTTTACTGTTTTGCAGCAGGATTTCTCTATTGAAAAATATCTTCAATTCTTATATCTTTAGGATCTTTCCCTGTTAAACATCAGCTTGTTTGTTGCAGTTTTTCCTTTGACTTCAGAGTAATCTTGGTGGTACATTTTGCAATCTAGTATTTTACAAACAGATGGACCAAATGTAAGACATCTGTGTAAATGTTTAGGGCCATAAAACAATTCTGACCTATTGTTATTCATGAATATATAGTTTAGTGACTTCCCAGGCCTTCCATAATGGTTCTAGGTAATTTAGAGTTATTAGTATGTCAGTGGTATATGTAATAACAGGTACATGCACCCAACCCCCAAATAAAATGGGTAGTTTCAGCGTTTATAATACAGATAACAAGTCTTTATTATAAGCTTATTTTGGCACATCTAAGGTGCATAAAGGTCTCCTGTTTAAAAATAATGAAAATATTAAAATATTTCAATTTGGCTTATTATTCAATAAAAGTACAAATTCTAAAATATTAAAATCCTAATTATATAATATATAAAAAATCACAGTAATTAGTTAAGGCTAGGAAGTGGAAATAATCTGTAAATGTTTCAAATGTAGACCTTTACACTAATTTATAATCTATCTGAACCAAAAAGAAGTGTGATCTTTGATCATTGCGATTGTGTCAGAAGCACACAGGCAGGTTCCAGGGCTACAGCCGCTCTCATGTGTTTGGAGATGAATGGAGCGGCTCCTGTCATTGTGTGTATAGAGAGAGTAAGTGTGTACAGTACGCTGCCGTTTGTTTTCAGGGCTGTGTCCTGAGGTCACCAACTGTACCGCTGCTAATCAGCACAAAGAATTTTCCACACACAATAGCCTGCCTGCAGCTGAAAGTTAAAGCTGTAAACGTCCGCTGTTCCTTTGGATCTTTTTTTAAAGAGAGAATTTGAAAACTTATAGTCTGGTCGGGCAGCTATGTGTTAGAGGAAAATAAGAATGTCTTGAAAAAGAATAGATTTCCACTTGTCAGTTGAAAGTCTTTTTACATAGAGAGAGATTCTTTAAAACACAAGGCTTAAATGCGACCATTTATGCACAAACCGTCGACAATATTCACTAGTGATGCACCAATACCACTTTTTCTCTTCCGATTCCGATATCGGAAATCTCAGTATCGGCTGATACCGATCCCAAGCCGATACCAGTGTTGTTTATTTTTGCATAATCAGTTTAGAATATTTTTACATCATTGTTTGGAACTAATTGGGAGTACTCTTTAATATGTAAAGAAACACAAACCTCTAACTACACATTATTTCAATATAAATGTATAAGATTATTAAGAAACACTTTATTATTAACTAGTATACTGGATAATGTAGCAGCAAAATTAGACATCAATTCAATTTTCATTCACACAGTTATTTATTGGAACCCATTCAACTTAAATATTGTTATAAATTGTAAACTAATACTAATGATGACAATAATAATAATAATAATAAATTGTTATTAATATTATTATTATTGACTTTTAATTTTAATTTTAAATACAACAGTAATATATTTAAATCGTGCACTTTTTAAACCCTCACACTTTTATTTTGACATTCTGAACTCTCCAGGAAGTCCTGTACGTGTCTGTTTGTAGGGAAGTTCACAGTAGTTTAATTTGCTTCTTATTCAAATTCTGGTAAAATGCACCTCTGGTGTCGTTCTATTATAAGTGAACCGAACTATTGAGCATCTACATCTGAGATGCTGTTCTTGAGTAGCGCACCGCTGTGAGTGCATCACCAGCCTGTGCGTGAGATTGTGTCAACAGAGCAGCACCATTCACTAACGCGCTGGCGCTGCACATATTATATATTTACTTATTAAACACAGCCTTTTGTGATTCACTGAGCTATCGCACGTCTTCAAGTGGCTTTGAATAAAATGCACGAGTCATATGAACTACTTTAATTATGTTTTAATGGTTCTTTTATGTCATTTTTGGAGCTTGACAGTAATGAACATGACTAAAACACAGTATCGGATTTGGATCGGGCTCGTCGGACTGATACTTGATCTGTCTAAAAGCTTCTGTATCGGAGCCGATGCCGATCCAGGTATCGGATCGGTGCATCCCTAATATTTACCTTATTCAGCCCCGCCCCTTTTCTGCACTCCACTTTTTCGAATTTTGTCATCTAACTTCCTGTTTGTATTAAAGCTACTGAGTCGATCAAAATGGATTACATGTGGAAGCACAGAAAGTATTTTTTACCAAGAGTTGATGGTGTGAGTCTACACCACCCCTCTACTACATGAAAGTGTTCGTGAGGAATTTTTCCACAACCACGGAGGTAAATTGGACCTGCAGATCACATTCAGACAGCTATAACACACTGCACTTCTTCATAATACAAGCATTTCATTGTTATACGTGTAAATCTGCTTAATTTTCAGGTTTCCACTTGTTAATAATTTGTGTTAAATTGTGTAGTTGATATGAAATTTCCAACGGTGACAGCTCATATTATTAGAAAATTACAATTGTACTTTTTAAAATTAATTTGTCACCCTGCATTTTTTAGAGGCTTAAATGTGAATAAAACTATTGTAAATGGAATATAAAATAAAACACACTTTCCACATATATCTCATGTATATTTCCCCTGTCCTGGTTAAACACTCAAAAATCTGCTCACCTTCACAATAACACGATGGATGAATGACACGAAAATATGGCCAGAGGTTTCTTACAGAGATATTTTTAATGACTTTGTGTTGTGTCTTTGAGTTTCATGAGCACAGAAGAATATCAGTATGTCCACAGCTTGATCTTGTGTATTTATGAATGTAGCACTCTTGTTTTAAAATCTCCCCGGTCTGCTTCCAGTTTTTAAGACATTCCCTGAACACTTTGAAATACTCATGATAGTTTTTGACAACTCTATAACCTATAAATCCACTTCGCTAGCTAATTACACTTTGACATCAACACCATAGATATCTGAATAGAACCACTAGGACGGAAGTTCTGAGACAACATTTTCAAGATGGCTGCACGCTAGTTTCTCTGGCGCATAAAGTGAATAGGCCTAGATTTTCAATGGCCTAAAATCACGTATCATCCAGTTCTGTTCTTGGTAGAATTTCTGAAGCATTCTTCTCATGACATTGTACCACTATAATAATGAAAAGCGCATTTCCCTGTATTTCCAGCATAAATACCAATGCAGCTTTCATTTACAGCCCTCAGTCACATTGGCAACAACTGGCTGTGTAGAGCTGGAAGTGGCCATGTGATTTGTGGCTTAAGAAAACAGCTCGTAACATGAGAGCGGTGGTCCTTCACTGCCTTCCCCCACTGCAGCACAGCATAAAGTCTGTTATGTTCAGACATTCCCCTGAACTAGAGTTAACCTACAGAGAAATTGCTCTTTTGTTCAGTTGGATTGACACTATAACCCTGCACTGTTTTCCTTTGACAGTGAGCGTCCATTTCGATATCTTCTCTAAAACGATTTATCGTGCACTCTTTACTCTGGGAATGACAGCATTTCTATCTGAGGCCAGGCAATGACATATTTCCTATCTTAATTGTTGGTGGATTAGTCTTACATAATATAAAGAACCACTTTTGTAATCCTTCGTGGTTGTAAATAGTGGTTTGCAACAAGAGATCTGACAATTATCGACGGGAGAGATTTATTGCTGATATGCCTCGAGCGTAAACATTAAAGGTGGGCCGAAGCGTGTGGAGCGTTCTAGCGTATTCCCTTCCAGGGATGAATTGTGACAGTAGTTTGCCAGGAGTGATGAAGGACGCTGCATAAGTGAATGCAATGAGCTGGAAAAACATTGAACTTTTGTACTCTATTAATGAGTTGAGTATATGCCTTCTCATTCTCCTATTCTTTCCTTAGTCAACTTTTTCATGAAAAGCAACAATCTTCCATTGAGTTTGTAAATGCTGAATTGTAAAGATAGTTTAACGTTGGCAATGGATTACTATTGTGCTACTTACAGCATATACTGTCAGTACGTTTACATGCACTATAAAAGTTTGAAATGTCATGTAAACACTTTAGTCTGTACCAGATTTTTGCAAAGTCTGACTAAAAGACCTAGAAGAAGCGAACTGTAGCTTGGCTTCGTCCAGCATACAACTTAATCAAACCATATCTGGCCTCAGCTTTTTGCGCCTACTTGCTTTGAAAGACAGGTGGCTCTTGATGTTCCTATTTAACCCACTGTATTTTTTTGTCCTTTAAAAATTCAATGATGCATTTTTTTTTTTTTTATGTATACTTGGACATATATTTTAAGACTGTAGCTTTACTATGCTTAAAAAAAAGTAAAAAAGAATAAAGCTGTAGCTCAATTATAACTGGATGCAAATGTACTGTCCGGTACTATACAGTATGTATGGGACTGTGGAGAACTGTCTGTTTTTTTGACCAATGGTAGTGTTTAGGAAACCTTTTTGACAACAGCATTATTTTTCACAATTTCTTTTGCTGAGCTATTGGTGCAGAAATTACACCACTAACTTCCATTCCAAATGTATTATAAAAATGCAGTACCTTCTGGCAGCCTGATCAAATAATGAGTCATGAAAGACATTAAAAAAAATCACGATTGATATAGCATGTGGTTCATTCGCCATTTTCGGAATAGAAGGTCTAGTTGATTACATTGCACTGTATCAAACAATGTGTTCTGGTTGTGGACTTAACTCATATATTTGCAGAAACTGTTTAGCTGAGACGGGCCATTGTGTTCTATTTAAATGAATGGGAGAATTTGGAACGCTCAACCAAGGAGCTATACAAGTTTTTTAGCGTAATCTGGGGTAAAGAAGCACAATTTATGATATCAGTATTGTCAGATTTTATTGCTGATTTGAAATATGTACTTTGATGGATTGTAATCTTGGCCAAATATTTTTGAGATTTTGGTCTTTCTCCATTCAGGTAGATAGGAGCTGCACTGGCATGACTGGAAATAGCCTCCCGAGAGCATTCCAAAGATGGCCGACAGTGGACTGACTTGCTAGAAACACTTTGATATTAGCACATACAGTGTACACAGTGTTAGATCCAGTCTTTGAACAGAATTTGTATTCTGTCAGTGTTTCCTGCACCGCTTTCCAGCAGCTGTGTCACTACTTAATCTCCATCGCCACAGCAAAAGAATGATATCCAAGTTGAGAGCTTGCAGTCTGAAATGAATGTGATGAGATAAAAAGACTGTGTGCCACGAAAGAAAACAAACAAGTCTTTCTATTTCATGGTGTGACTGTGGGGCTGAACGATCAGTCGAAATAGATTCATATTTAAGAGATGACCTCATGTGAGGGCTGCGATATAATTAAACTGTCTGCATGCGCTGCTCTGCCCTGAGCACACGTAACACCGTGTTCTAACCTGACGCTACGTGATGCCGCGACATGTGATAAAAGATATCTTTTCCATGTTAATTAGAGTTTTTGTCCTAACCAGCAGTGTCACACGATGAGCGACCGCGACAGGGCTTTCTATTTTTGAAATGGTTTCTATTTCCTCGACGGCTTATCACGCCAGCCAGCGCAGTCACCAAATTGGTCTAAATATTCTTATTGCAGTATATTGAAGTCCGGATCTCACGAGCCGGTTCACAACAACTTGATTTTGGCCAAGGGTGTCACACACCTACCGAATGTTGTACTTGAGGTCTCGCTCTCTTCAGCCGGAGCTCTGTCACACACACACACACACATCAGTTCAGAATGGCAGAGGGGAGACATACCGGCTCATTCTGACTTTCTCTTTGCTTCCCTGTCACGAGGAGATCGGCGAAATAACAACAGGAGTACTGCGTGAGCATAACTTTGCCCCGTGCATGTGTGTGATTATGTATTTATCCCTTCGGGGTTTGCCGTAGAAAGCGAATGCCCATACGGAGCTTCAGTGAGAAAATGAGTTGTGTTCAATAAACAGACTGTTTTGTCTGTAATTGCTCTGTTTTCTATATTTTATTGTCAATTATCCTCATTTTAGTGTATTAATATCACGGTGTGCAATATACATTCAATATACTGATTCTATACATAAATGTATCAACTTTAAATCAATTGTTTATATTTTTCCATATATAAAAAAAAAATAGATTAGACTAAATCATTCACAATGTTGCATTGTAGTTCGCATCCTCATAAAAGATGTTAAGTACTTAGTATTGTACCTTTTTGTCTGATTTTGAAATCCTTTTTTTTTTGTTTCAAATCAAAGCTTGTAAACATGTGATTCATCTCAGAGCTGGTTCGGTTCATGTCTTAGAACTCTTTTTATAACTATGGAAAAAAAGAAAGGGAAAAATACTTCTGGAACCAAGACAGTTGAAAAATGGGCTGGCACTATTTTGCTCTATTAGGCCTATGTTGCAATTCCAATCATACCCAATGTTTTTCATGCCGAACATGCAACACTATTAATGAAACGTTGCAGTTTGATTAACTTGATTTAAAATCAAGAGTCTGTCTTTGTGTTTTGACATTTTTAAACCTTTTTCAAATTTAACCATTGACAAAACCTTTGTGCTCACAGCCACTATAGTTTCCTTGGTAACTGCTCCCTGATGAAAGCCATATAATGCCACACTACCTTTAGCCTGAGGTTAGTCTGTTGTGTGTGTCAGTTGTGATCCCGACAGATGCTCTTCCCAAATCTGTGCTGTCTAACCTGGACTGACCCCTGTCCTGTACAATCCAGACCTCTCTGGAATAATCTTCTCTCCATTCAAATGTTACTAAGATCCTCTGTTACAAGAACAATTACATGATAATGTTTACTCATTACTGGCCTATTTCATTGTTTTAGCAATACTGTGGACTATGACATGAAAATTTGGTGTTATTTTTGTTTGTATTTGAACAAACAGCAACAGCCAAATTAATATTATATGATGATGTGACACCTCAAAAGAGGTTGTAAGTAACAGCACAGAGAGTAACACTGTAAGTGTTTAACCAGTGATTGAATTGTATCCCATAGCAGCAATGCCCAGCGGTGTGAATTACAGTGCCGTCATTTTGAACAGGTTTGCACTTAAAGGAATTGTTCACCCATAAAGGAAAATTATCATCATTTACTCACCCTCATGATATCCCAGGTGTGTATGACTTTCTTTCTTCACCAGAACACATTTGAAGTAAAATAATTTTTTTTTTTTTTTTTGCTCAGTAGGTCCTTAAAATGCAAGTGGATGCAGGGCTCCAGACTGTGACTAAAATGGTTGCAAATGCAACCAAAAATAATTGATTGCGACAATAATTTAAAATCTAGTCGCCATTGGCGACAGTGAGGTTGTTGTTTGTTCATATGCGGTTTCGTCAGATATCATCTTGTGAGTTATTGAATACATCTTTAGAGTACGCACCAGTGTGTCTCACTACGCTTTTCTCCCATTCTGTTTCTGAGGAGCTTGCTGCACCGCACGCAACAATAAACCCAGTGCGAGAGAGTCGTGAACAAATTACTCTTTTGAACCAGGGCTTTTTCATGAATCAACCGAAAAGAACTGAGGGTTTGAACTCAGGAGCTCAGGATAGCAGTTTGAATCAGATTCTCTTTCTCAGCGAATCAGCCATTAGTGTCCTCACAACTGGGAGCACAGACATTTCAAAATAAGAGTCCCATGTGTATTTCGGGCTTCTTTATGATTAAAAGTTCCGTATTGTGTACCACTTTTTCTTCTGGTAATTTTATTCAATTTGCACTCTTGTAGTCTCTGTGTCTGGGCCATCAGATAAAGAAAGACTAAGGCCCACCCCTAGAGTTCGATAGTTCGAATCCCAGGGCGTGCTGAGTGACTCCAGCCAGGTCTCCTAAGCAACCAAATTGGCCCGGTTGCTAGGGAGGGTAGAGGCACATGGGGTAACCTCCTCGCGATCGCTACAATGTGGTTTGTTCTCGGTGGAGCGCGTGGTGAGTTGAGCGTGGTTGCCGCGGTGGATGGCATGAAGCCTCCACACGCGCTATGTCTCCGTGCCAACGCGCTCAACAAGCCACATGATAAGATGTTCAGGTTGACGATCTCAGATGAGGAGGCAACTGGGATTCGTCCTCCGCCACCCGGACTGAGGCGAATCACCACGCCACCATGAGGACTTCAAAGCACATTGGGAATTGGGCATTCCAAACTGGAAGGAAAAAAAAGACTAAGACTAATATTTTAAAACAATTAAAAATATTTTTTATATATATATAAATATATCATTTAAATACAGTTGTGCTCAAAAGTTTGCATACCCTTGGAGAATTGGTAATATATGTACCATTTTTAAAGAAAACATGAGTGAGCAGGCAAAACACATTTATTTTTTATGGGATTCATATTCAACTGTAGGTTATAACAGATGGCACAATCATAAAAAAAAACATGGCAACAAAGAAAAAAATGAAATGACCCCTGTTCAAAGTCTGCATACCCTTAGTTCTTAATACTGTGTATTGCCCCCTTTAGCATCAATGACAGCGTGCTGTCTTTTGTAATAGTTGTCTATGAGGCCCCAAATTCTTGCAGGTGGTATAGCTGCCCATTCGTCTTGGGAAAATGCCTCCAGGTCATGCAAAGTCTTTGGTCCTCTTGCATGAACCGCAAGTTTGAGATCTCCCCAGAGTGAGACTGTGATGGCCACTCCAGAACCTTCACCTTTTTCTGCTGTAACCACTGGAGGGTCAACTTGGCCTTGTGCTTAGGGTCATTGTCATGCTGGAAAGTCCAAGAGCGTCCCATGCGCAGTTTTCGTGCAGAAGAATGCAAATTGTCTGCCAGTAATTTCTGATAATATGCTGCATTCATCTTGCCATCAATTTTCACAAGATACCCCATGTCTTTAGAGTTCACACACCCCCAAAACATCAGTGAGTCACCACCGTGCTTCACAGTGGGGATGGTATTCTTTTCACTATAGGCCTTGTTGACCCCTCTCCAAACATAGCGCTTATGGTTGTGACCATAAAGCTCTATTTTGGTCTCGTCGCTCCAAATTACAGTGTGCCAGAAGCTGTGAGGCGTGTCAAGGTGTTGTTGGGCATATTGTAACTGGGCTTTTTTGTGGCATTGGCGCAGTAAAGGCTTCTTTCTGCAACTCGACCATGCAGCTCATTTTTGTTCAAGTATCGTTGTATTGTGAAACAACCACACCATCTATTTCCAGAGCAGCCTGTATTTCTCCTGAGGTTACCTGTGGGTTTTTCTTTGTATCCCGAACAATTCTTCTGGCAGTTGTGGCTGAAATCTTTCTTGGTCTACCTGACCTTGGCTTGGTATCAAGAGATCCCCGAATTTTCCACTTCTTAATATAAAAATTTTCCACTTTTTATATCCTTTTCCATCTTTATAAAGTTCCATTACCTTGTTACGCAGGTCTTTTGACAGTTCTTTTCTGCTCCCCATGGCTCAGTATCTAGCCTGCTCAGTGCATCCACATGAGAGCTAACAAACTCATTGACTATTTATACACAGACACTAATTGCAATTTAAAAAGCCACAGGTTTGGGAAATTAACCTTTAATTTCCATTTAAACCTGTGTGTGTCACCTTGTGTGTCTGTAACAAGGCCAGACATTCAAGGGTATGTAAACCTTTTGATCAGGGCCATTTGGGTGATTTCTGTTATCATTATGATTTAAAAAGGAGCCAAACAACTTTGTGATAATAAATGGCTTCATATGATCACTTAAATAAAAGACAATTGTTTTGCATGATCAGTCATATTTTCAAAATCAATGCCAAAATTTCAAAACTTTTGCCAGGGTATGCAAACTTTTGAGCACAACTGTATATATATGAGATCAAGCTTTTGACTTGTGCAAACATTCACTGATGCTCAAGAAGACAACACACTACTATATGCATACTATACTTTATGTAAATATCTGTAATGTAGATTCTGAAGGGCAGTACTTAATAACAAACATTTTATCTCTTAAATTTGTATAAATTATGAAAGGGGTGTGAACATTTGAGACAAAAGGGAATGCAAACTTATCTTCTCAACTATACATACTGTTTATTAAACCTCAGATAAATGGGTTATCAGCTGTCTTCCTTTACTTCACGCTCCTTTCTGAACAGCGATCTAAATCGAGCAATTCTGTGATTTGGTGACTGAAAACAGCCATTTGGCTCCTTAATGTTTAAGGTTAAGAGCCAATTCAGCTAAGTCATTTTTTTTTAGTCTGGAGCCCTGTGGATGGTGATCCAACTTTTGATGCTCCAAAAATCACAGACAGTCAGCATAAGTCATCCACACGACTCCAGCGGTTAAATTTATGTCTTCTAAAGCAACACGATTGCTTTTGGTGCGAAAAAGTTCAATATTTTTTTTAACTATATATTATCTCCCGGCCAGCAGCAGTGTACACATTCACAAGAGGGCGGAGCTAACTCTACTTACTAATACTTGTACATAATTTACTGTTGCTAAATGCTCTGCGCGGCCCAGAGTTTCTTGACACGCGAACGGTCATCATCTGTGCACATTGCAGGTGCATGTACCTGCCGATGACTGTACTAAAAGAGTATCACAAAGCAGTCGTAGTGGGTATGCTTCGAATGCATTCTTATTCGCTTGTGGTCAGATGAGTATACTTTGAAAGGCACTGTGGTCGGCCGGGCGTGATCCAATTCGGAATGCACAAAAACTAAGTATACCCAGGCCTTTATAAAATTCTACTTTTATGTTTTTGGGATGCTCCCTGTGTAGTCAGCAAGGCAGCTCGCTATGTTTTGGAACAGAACATATATCTTGCTGTCACATGGAATTATGCATATTTAAGCATTTAAAAGTGTTAAATGTGCATATAACCAATATTGTTCAGGTTGATCGTGATTAAACACAGTCCCTCAGTACGGTAAACATCAAAGTGTGTAAGTGCATTTATTGGAGCTGCACTGGCTGACCTCTCTCTGTGTAAATGGACACGTTAACGGTGGAGGTCTTAATAGCTACGGGTTGATACAATGAGTAAGTAGTGTTGAATATCCTGTTAAGCTCGGCAACAGATCTGACACACACACAGAGCTGATTCCTTTTTTTTTCTGAATAACACTCAGATTAGAAAGCAGCCTGAGCAGGGAAATGTAATCTCTTACACAATTGAAGTCAACTTGTGCCGCTTCCTGTAATTTTGGTGTCACTGGAAGATCAATTGTTTGTGTAGTTTTGCAGTTGGTGGTGAAGTCTTTTAGCTCTAGTTAAGACAGCAAATGGTCAGCAGTAAAGCACAAACAATGTTAGGCCAGCTTTCTGTGGGCGGGAATGGACAACTGAACCAACGCCAGCTTCCAGCCCTATCTCCTTGTGCCGATCCTACTCTGCTTTTGTTGAATGTGCTCTTAAGTGAAACCAGATGTCGGCAGTTTAGTCGGTACTGTATATTACAGGTCGACCAATAGAGGATTTTGCCGATAGCGATAACAAAGGTGGTGGAAAAGGCAGATAATCGATTAATCGGCTGATAGATTAAAAAAAACCTAATCTATATAATGATAAAGAAATCGTATTCTTTTCTTACTATGAAGGGCACAGACATTGAGGCTGCAAAATGAATAAAATCCCCCAAAAAAAGTTTTTATCAACTGAAGCTTTTTGTAGCTTATAAATTCACCAGATGAAGAGTTTTTTATGAATATATTTCACCAGATGAGGTTTAGTGATAAAGAATAAAAAAATAAGAAGGGAAAAATGAATATAAAATCCCAGCAACTATCGACATATATTTTTTCAGATAACTGATAGTTCCATAAACAAAAACTATCGGTACCGATTAATCGATAAAACCGATATATCGTCTACCTCTACTGAATAGTCGTTTTCTGCGCATACTTTCACAAATCAAATAAATGGACTGTTACTCTCAGGGCTTGGCTTTTTTTGTTTTTGCACTTCCATTTAAGGTGGCAGCGCTGCTGTTTGACAAGCCTGCTGGAATGTTCTCTTAATTAAATTTGCTCCAAAACAAGTGAACTCTTGTTGGCTCATAAAGGTAACTCTACTGCAGCACAGGCGGTTCTGGGACAAGTGATTTGCTTTGAGCTATACTGTCCCACTTCCGGATAGCAATATTCCAGAGCAATCTTCACTTCCCTTTTTGAATAGTCACAAATGTTTATTTCCCAATAATGCATGTGGAGGTAGAGTTTGAACACAGGAAACGCTGAAAAGAGAGAAAGTGTTGTAATGCAGTTGGATGTTGTAGATTAGCTGAGAGTTTTTGCTCAGTCCTTTGACTGTTTTAGTCTCAAGTGTCTTAATCCAGTTTAGGGTAAAAAACTACATCTGGAAAACAAATGCATTTAAGCGGTTGTTTTGTCTCCATTTGTCTGAATGTGTGAAACTCTGGTGGCAGCTTGACAAGATCTGAAGGAGTTTGCTAAATGCCCTCATTTATTTAGTTTTGTTGTGCCTGGGGCTAAAAAAGCAACACCCACAAGCTGGAGGCAGCATTGTGTGCATGACACACCTTCGAAGAGAGGTCCAGTGAGAGGTGTGTACAAGCCTGGAGCCAAGACATCCTTTGAGATGCATACACACATCGTTGCATACCTTGTGCCCAGCGTGCCAAGCATGTCGCTGCAGCACTTCAGATTTAGTGAAAATCTCTGGAAATTTTAGTGCAATTTCACAGAGATAAGGAACGTCCAGGAATAATGCTGAAATCTGGTCTATTCATCAGGTGGTGCAATTGTCTCGGCCATGTTCCAAAAACATTTGATGCAAACTTGTGCTTGTTCTTAGATTCTTGAGCCCAGCTTTGTTCTTGTAGTGGCTGAATATATAACTAAATAGTTACTATGAGTTCTATATTTCCCTATGATGAAGTGTGCACTCATTTCACAGACATAATTGATGACTTATTAGTGTATAAGTCATTAAAATAAAGGCTTTATTGGTTATTAATAGGGATGCACCGATATGGAATTTCTGGGTTGATACCAATAACGATAACTCACAGCTCATTGTGGCCGATACAGATACCGATAACCGATGTATATGTATATGCGTATATATGTATATGTGTGTATATGTATATATTTACACTACCGGTCTAAAGTTTTGAAACATTCTTTATTATAATTTTTTTTTTTTTCACATTTTAGAATAATATTTAAGTCATCAAAACTGATGTAATAACATAAATGGAACTATGGGAATTATGTTGTGACTAAACAAAATCCAAAATAAATCAAAACTGTGTTATATTTTAGCATCTTCAAAGTAGTCACCCTTTGCCTAGAATTTGCAGACATGTACTCTTGACATTTTCTCAACCAACTTCTTGAGGTATCACCCTGGGATGCTTTTTAAACAGTATTGAAGGAGTTCCCATCTATGTTGGGCACTTATTGACTAATTTTCATTATTCTTTGGTCAAGTCATCAATTTCAAAAAATTGTATTAATTTTTTATTACATTTTAGTTTTATAATGAAATAAATTAATATGGTGGCACAGATATATTTTTGTCTACAAAACTAATTTCAAACATTTAAGCATACGGCTTCAGATCAAAAGATTTTAAGATCATGAGAAACATTTCAGTCATGTGTTTCAAAACTTTTGACCGGTAGTGTGTGTGTGTACGTGTGTACGTGTGTGTGTGTGTATATATATATATATATATATATATATATATTAGGTTTGCAGGGTATACCAGTACTAACGAAATATTGCGATACCAAAACATTTAAAAGGTACAGTATCATCTTGTTGTTCATTTCGGTACTATATTAAAGTATGCTGCCATTAGCAAAATGTAATGTGAGAGTTTTGAGATGAAAACAAAGACCATTTGAAAATAATAATAAAAGAGTCTTGATATGGCCAAGTATGATCATTAAACAGCAGATGTCATTTAATGAAATAATATACAGTCACATGCATGCCACAGAACAGATGAGAGGCGGCGTCCTGCCCTGTCATCGTCTTCACACACACACACACAAGCAGATGTGCACACAAACACAATACACACTACTAATGCTTGATTTTCATGCAGTGTGTCCAATAGTATCCATCTGCAGAGCAGTGTGTTTAGTGTATAATCGGCTGTGAACTCTCAAATGACCATTGCAGCTCGGAGATTTCAGCTCGCGAGTCGCAGGAAGCTTGATATAACGAACCCTTCAAAAACAGAAAGAACTTCAAAGGTCTTTCAAAATAAAAGTCCTGATGAAATAAGAGGTCTATTCAACCGGATGCGTGAAATTGAAGACATAACGACAGAAAAATATTACTACTGTATAAAAGTGTTATATTCAAAGTAGTCGCAATAATACTTATAATAACAATAATATAATATTAAATTGTTATATTATTAGTATTATTATCTGTAAGCAATATCACATAAGCAAGTGTACTGAATATCAGCATGTTGTGATTCAACCATGGCAGCCTTTTGCCTCAGGTAATCAGATTGCTTTCATTTTTTTATTTACCACATGCTCCATTGAGAGCGAGAACCACTAATCGCGGCTACGAGGAGGTTACCACATGTGACTCAATTTGGTTGCTTAGGAGACCTGGCTGGAGTCACTCAGCACACCCTGGATTCGAACTCGCAACTCCAGGGGTGTTAGTCAGCGTCAATACTCGCTGAGCTACCCAGGCCCCCCAGATTGTTTTCATTTAATGTTGTCATTAATTGTGTAAATTATTATTTTTTTTTTTTTACCAACAAGAATATATATATATATATATATATATATATATATATATATATATATATATATATATATATATATATATATATATATAGCCCCAAAACAAAGTAACAAGGTGCAGAGATGTGGAAATAATCCTCACAGAGCAATATAAGTTTAGCTGTCACTCACACAGACACGCTGTGTATGCACACGTGCACTGTCGCTGGAGACTGCCCAAGTCTCTGTCTGAAGGAAAGACGGCACAGGCAGTCAGAGAATTTCAGCCGCAAGTCAAATAAACTGTAACAAATTATCGGCAAAAATATCTGCGTCAATTCCATCATCGACGCGATAATAATATTTTGATATTCCCATTTATCAGCAATAATATATTGGCCGACGATATATCGCGCATCCCTAGTTATTAACCTATTATAATTTTAGACCATTAGTTGTTGTGTTGAAATTTACCCAAATTCAGGCTAATCTTTGCTGTACTTAACATTTTTACTGTCATCTCCCCATGCATAATCAAACCTCTACGGACGCTTTGGAGAGAATCTCCATTGGTTAGTAAATTTTATTTTACTCGCCAGACCTTTGACATTACCTGTAAGCGTAATGCAACTGAGAACTGATATACACCGATCAGCCACAACATTAAAACCACCTGCCTAATATCGTGTAGGTCCCGCCAAAACAGCACCAACCCGCATCGCAGAATAGCATTCTGAAATGATATTCTTCTCATCACAATTGTACAGAGGGGTTATCTGAGTTACCGTAGACTTTGTCAGTTTGAACCAGTCTGGCCATTCTCTGTTGACCTCTCTCATCAAAAAGGCATTCCCGTCCACAGAACTGCCGCTCACTGGATGTTTTTTGTTTTTGGCACCATTCGGAGTAAATTCTAAAGACTGTTGTGCATTAAAATCCCAGGAGAATCAGCAGTTACAGAAATACTCAAACCAGCCCATCTGGCACCAACAATCATGCCACTGTCCAAATCCATCGATCTGGATCGATACATCGATCCAATAACCAACGATCCAATGTTATCTATACAACGCGTAAATATTGATATAGACATTTTTTTTAAGATGCACCTTTATTTTAATACTCTCATGTCAGCCACGTTCGTACGCATTTCCATCAGGCGATGAAGCAACCTTATTACATTAATTTCACTTTATGAGCGCTAAATATGCTTTTCTTGTGGGACAAGGATGTGCGCAGGGTCTGTGAAGCCAAATTGCGCTCTGCTATCCATGCACGCGCGTCAACCGGGCTTCCCGCGAAACGCAAGCTCCAGACCAGTGACAATAAGTACCTTATTTTTTTGTGGATATCCAAATGTGGATACTAAATTTGCACTTTTCAGTAGGGCTGCCCCCAAATAGTCGACCAAACATTAGTCGATGAGAAGAGTCTTGGTCGACCAAGTTTTGATTGGTCGGTTGGTCGCAGAAAAAAAAGCTCCACAGGAAGTGGCGAAGTCACGCAGTCAGTGACTGACAGATATGATCGTTTACATGGCTGGTCCATGCGGTAATTGATTATTCACATTCAAGCCGATGAACACTGGTATTACCGCTGGTTGGAAGCTAGGTGGTACTATGGGATAATTTTCGTTAAGCAATAGTCTACACAATAATGCAAGGCAGCTTGATTTCAAAATTTGAACTTTATTTATTTTAACAAAAAAAAAAAAAAAAATCTAATGAAACTGGAAAAAAAATGAAGTGCAATTAAAATGTGTGTTGTTCAGCTTTTTGAAAGATTGCTTTACAACAGTTGTGAAGGGCAGCATGTCTCTGGCAAAGAACATCTGTGCATTCTCTACCGGTTGGGTATTTCTTTGTCTGGAAAAATACATCATGTGTGTGAATTATATTTGTTTTGTTCCCTCCTTCACAATGTGTATATATATATATATATAAATCACAATATCCAATTTTACAACCCAGAATGACTCAGAGAAGCTCATTATTATGGTTTAGGATTTCTCTGTAATTTAGAACAGTGTTAGCAATGTTAGTTATAACATTCTTTCTCAGCCCATTTTCTGATGCCCCCCCAAAAATATATAAGTAATTAAATTAATATCATAAACGTGTGACAACAAGTCGACTAATGGCTTAAACTAAGGACTACTAGTCGACTAGGAAAATCTTTGGTCGGGGGCAGCCCTATTTTTCAGAGAGCTCAATAAAATATTCAAATTATATTTTGGTTGAATTTTAAGGCAAAAAAAAAAATAAAAAAATTGATTGTGTAAAATAGGCACATAATATCGGAATATCCATCGCAGGGCTCTGAATCGAATCAAATCGAAATCATATCGCGACAGTCTTTGAAGTGTCGGCAAATATTGGATCGCAGGCCAAGAGAATTGATATAAGATCATATCGTGATGAAACATCTGATTTACACCCCTAGTCAGTAGCTGGCAAAATACTGACCAGGGTCATGATCCGTCTCACCCATTATATCACAAAAAGCATCTTTCCAGAATCACAATGTGGCTTCAGAAAAGATTGTTCTAATTCTGACATGATTTTTGTCTTACGCCAGCTACAGGAATAGGCCAGGGAGCAGAATGAAGACCTGTGTATTGCTTTCATAGACCTGGCTAAACCTTTGACACCATCGAGCTTGATGCTTTCTGAATTGTGATGAAAAGGTTTGGAGTACCTCCCAAATTTCTTAGCATCCTGCAACATCGTGTGTTCATGGTTGGGACTCAGTCACCCTCCTTCCCTGTAAAGGTAGGGGTTAAACAAGGATGTTTACTGGCTCCTACGATCTTCAGTCTCTTTCTGACAGCTGTAACTATGGTAGTTCACAAATCTCTTAGCCCCGATGATGGCGTCCAGCTCCAATTCAGACTTGAGGGGACATATTATGCAAAATCCACTTTTAAATTTTTTTGAACATAATTATGTGTCCCCAGTGTGTGTAGACAACCACAAAATATGGTAAAAGACCATCCCCTCGTTTCTTTCCTTTGCCCATCAATAAAAATCGTCTCTGAACGAGCTGTTAAACAATAGATATGTAACAAAAAAATAATAAATGTAATATAATATTTATTTATTGAATGCATCGATATGTTTGTTTTTAAAAAGCCAAAATGTGACCAAAATAATGAAAAGTAATAAAATATAATTAGCAAAATTTATATTTTTCTAATGTATCTAGTTAGAAGGTCCCCTGTATAATTAACAGCATTAGCTGGGAGATCATTTCTTTCATATGTAAGCAAAAGTAACATTATAACTGAAATAAACCATTGTGAAACGATATCAAATCTAAATCAAATCGAATTGAGAGCTTGTGAATCAGAATCAACTCGAATCGGGAAATTTGTGTCAATACCCAGCCCTAGTGTCTGCTTTGCATCATCAATGAAAACATGCTGTAATGTCAGTTTTCAGAAGAAGCAGTAGTCATGTGATGCAAAGAGAATGATCAGGCAGATCAAACAGAATTTCTTGGTCTCTCTGAGTGGCTTGGCAACACACATGTCTTGTCAGGTTTCACATGTCTGTCTTTCTGTTGAATATGGGCTGTCTTGCCTAGAGGGGATTGCTGAGTGTATAAAATCAGTGTCCTTTAAATAAAGGGCAATGTTCCTTCTCTTATGTGAAACACTATTCTTTGTTTGGAAGTTCTTATGGGGCTTCTGAGTGTTCTATGGGCTTCATTGATTGGTTCCATACAGTGGAAAGCTGACCTTTAGCAGATGTTTGAGGTCTTGCCACGACTCAGGGTGATCTGCACACTAGACAGCTTTCTCCTTATGTCAATCAAGGGGTGCTTATCTCTGGCAAGATACAAAAAATTAAACCATTGACTTTCAAATGAGCATGTTGTTAAGTCATCACAGGGTTCAGAGGTGGTGATCTGTAATGTACATGCCTGCTGACCTGAATACAGCCCTGATATTCTCAGACAAATCCTGTGCTTGATGAATATAATCCCAGCTCCTCATAGTTTGTAAATCAAAGCCACATGTGAGATCGTAAATGAAGCTTGCAATGCGCTTTGTTTCGGGGCAGAAGGCTTTTTGGGCTGTGAAGGCTTTGCGGCCAGGATTGCAGCAGCACAAAGTTTAATACATACTGCTGGGAGGTTATTTTTATGTTACATGTATGCACGGTAGTCAAATAAAGGAAATCCTCCATCATCATCATTTACAGCTGGGGTGCTCACACTTCTATGGAATAACATCTACTTTTCCATCATGTTATTGCAGCAAGATCTCCATAACCATTGTTTTGTTCAAAGTTAGAATTGTATAGAATTGTGAATTCAGCACTACAAATGTCACACCTTTATCATTTCTGTTTGAAAAAAAATCTCATTTTAATAAAATACTGGAAAACATTTTCTTACATTCGATTTAACAAAGAAATAATAGATTAATCATGAAAATGGTAGTTTATTTCATGTACATGTCATACCTGTTATTTTTTTTAACGTGCACTTTAATTGACGAGTAATCTGGTACTCACTCGATTAAAAAATTACTTGAATTGCCCATCCCTAATTTATACTTATATCACAATTAAATATATTGCAATACGTCACAATTTCGACTCAACTCCGATTCACAAGCTCTAGTTTCAGTTTGATTCTTTTCCAGTTAATTTGGGTACATTTTAGTTATACTGCCCATTGTGCTTGCATGTGTAAAAAATTATCTTTCAGCTGATGCTGTTAACTGTGCAGGGGACCTTCTAACTTGGTACATTACGACAGTATTAATTTTAGAGAGAATATTTTTTGACTATTTTCATCATTTTGGTCACATTTTAGCTTTTTAAAAATGGACCAATTCCATTGAAATACTCTGACTGCACTGAGCAACGTGGGCCTCAGAGTTTGCACTTATTTAGACGACCTGCTTCTTCATTATTGAACCTTTGGAATACAGTAATAGTTGTGTAGGGAACTAAAGTATTGATACAACTGTGAGAAAATATCACAATATATCGATATATGAGTTAGTGGTGCACTGATCAGGAAATTTGAAGCCGATTCCGATCACTGCTTTTTATTTGTATTTATTTTTTTAACACTGAAATCTGCAGATACCGATCTGAACACTTATTTTTCTTTATAAAGTGCCCTTTGCTACACTTTTATAAGTTACATGCTGCAGTTATATGTTTATGACCCACACTGTAAAATTACATTCAATTTGCATTAATTGTGAAATGCATTTATTAGAATTAATAACAGTTATGAATAGTTCTGTTGTCACTATCAAAGATCATTGTGACACACTGGCAACCAGTAAATTTGAGAGCATCATACACAACAGAGATACATTCAAAAATAAGAGTATAAGTAATCTATTTCAAGCTCCAAAACCGCTTTAGTGAGAAATCATGAGTATCTATGATTTCTTTACAGTCTCTAGCATTTTGTTGTATCACAAATCACTAATTATTGAACAACTGCAAGAAAACGCGATGCCATTATTGAAAGTTAAACTGTCAGTGGTGCTGCGACAAATATATATATATATTTTCAGTCAGAACTCACACAGAATAGTGTTTGGATTAGTGACTGCATTTTGGAAAGTGAAACTAAAAAGAGTGCATGATCGCTCTTTCTCTCTCTGTCGCTCTACACACCGACTGACTGTAGTAACTCTCGTTACATCGCATATATAGATTTGTATATATAGACTTTTTTTGTTGTTTAATTTGAGTTACAGTGTCTTTGTCCTCTCCATGTATAAACAGTAGAGCGAGTTAGAATTACTACCGCAATAACTCTAGAAAATGGGCACCTTAATATTTCTACACTTAATTCATACACATTTTTAAAACAAATAGGCATATTCATCTGAAATTTACAAAGTGTAAATTTGCAAATGCTGAGTTATTTGCCAATAACTCACCCTCCAGTGGCCGCAATATCATGCTTTAAGGTCTGAGCAAGCGCTCATTCATTACATTAGCAGGGTATATGTGATTTTGTGCGTGCAGCAAAAAAATAAATAAAAAAATTGTCCCTAAATCTAAGATGAAGATTGGCCGACTTAGATTGGTGGCTGATCGATCGGTGCACCCCTAATATGAATGTATCGGCACAGCCCTATTTCATATGTAAACAAAATGAACATTGTAAATGAAATATACCCAAATTAATCAGAAAAAGGTTTTAGGGTTAAGGGGCTGGGGTAAGGGCTTGGACACCATTCTTATCTACCTACAATTTCCCTCTAATTTTAGGGATAGGCTATGGTTGGGGAAAGGGTTAAGACTATGTTTCTTTCCTGGAATGTTGATCCAGGAACATGTGTCGCTTGGCAAAATCTTGGTGATCACAAAGAACCACCATTGTCTGATAATTTGTCTTTTTACTTTCACCTTCATGGCAGAATACATAAAATTATGTGCCACAGGAATATGACCATCTGAATTATGTGTTCTCTGATTACACGGAATGAATAATATCTGCAGATTAGTCTATTTTCTCTTAAACTTTCTCTATGCATGTCATGGATGAGATGCCATATAGTGGCGTAAGTAACAAAGCAGAGACTGTGGAGATAAGGATTTGCCATTTTCTCAGATTTCTACTCTACGATGATTCTTGCATCTGTGTTTTATAACCCGAAATTCATCACCACTCATTTACATTCTCTGTGCGGAGCTTGTTTGCCATGGAAAGCAGATAATCAAACAGACTTGCATATGACATGCCATTTGGAAGTCTGGCAGCGTGAGCAGAAAGTCAGTGTGCAGGATGCTGTGAATTTGATGTGAGCGCAGCTCCCTGAAGGCCGGCTTAATGGGACGGGAGCAGACATGGCTGCCCTGTAGAGGGATTTAGGAATGAACTGTGTATGCTCTGTTTTCCTCAAGCTTGCTTCATCCCATTTCGGCTGCAGGAAAGCACCAGGCCTTTGTGTTTGTCTGTATGTGTATGTGTGCATACACAAGTGTGTGTGTGCATGCAGGAAAATGGTCTGGATGCATTCACATACCCACCACTGGAATTTTATTTTCTGCAAGTGGTTGTTGGCAGTTGGGCACTCCATATCAGGCATGAAGGAAAAGAAAGGAAAACTATGAAAATATGGAATGAAAAATGGGCCACATTCTTCTATGTCTAATAAGAAATGTTTTGTGCTGTGCTGTATTGTCAGTTTGTCTCCTGCCAGAGACTTTGAGGAATGGGAAAATGGGAACATTTAGTCAGAAAAAATAGGGCGCTTAAGAAACCGACTGAGAGCGGAATTTGTGCTCCTAAATATGAGACAAAACAAAATCCCCCAGGCAAGTTATAAAGTGATATCAATGCTTTGTGACAGTCAGTTGTTATGTAATTCATTGTCAATGTAGGTCTACACAGGTGAATAACAGTGTCTTTTCCATTCTGACTAAATCCATTACACAAGATAAAGTCTGGGAATGATTGCCTAGTAAAAATAAGAACCGTGAATGACAGACAAGCTACAGTTGCTTTAAACCTCATGGCAATACTTTTTATTTTCTTCTACAAATAAACTTGGTCATAGTCAAGCAAGATAAATGAGTGGTTTGGCTGTCCTTTACTTTGTTTTCTTGAACCCTACGTTTATGTTGATGGTAGTAAAGATAAAAATAATTTTGGTGGCCGCTCCTCCTCAGTTACACTCTTACATTAGGATTTGGCTGCAGGAAAAACATGTTCCTATAGTAGAGATTAGAGCCCGATATGATATGGGATTTTTGAAACCGATACCGATTTTAAAGGGGGAAAATTAGCCGATTACCGATATGGTGGCCGATATAGTTAATTTTTGAGCTGGAATGAAAACAGACCTTTTCTATGTGGATTTTTCACCGATTTTGCACCGATATGACTATGCAAAGGTACTCGGAAGCCTGCTTTCTTAAATATTTTTATCAAAGGATATTTGACATTATTATTATACATTATCAACAAATTCTAGAAATGAACACTGAGAAAATAAAGAATAAATAAAAATACAATAAACAGCTTAATAAACATCAATACTGTATGTTTAGTATCAGTCAAATGATGACCATTAAAATAAAGAATAAATAAAAATAAAAATACAATAAACAGCTTAATAAACATCAGTACTGTATGTTTAGTATCAGTCAGTGGCTGACCATTTAAATAAAGAATAAATAAAAAATACAATAAACAGCTTAATAAACATCAATACTGTATGTTTAGTATCAGTCAAATGATGACCATTAAAATAAAGAATAAATAAAAATAAAAATACAATAAACAGCTTAATAAACATCAGTACTGTATGTTTAGTATCAGTCAGTGGCTGACCATTTAAATAAAGAATAAATAAAAATACAATAAACAGCTTAATAAACATCAGTACTGTATGTTTAGTATCAGTCAGTGGCTGACCATTTAAATAAAGAATAAATAAAAATACAATAAACAGCTTAATAAACATCAATACTGTATGTTTAGTATCAGTCAGTGGCTGACCATTTAAATAAAGAATAAATATTGATTTTTATTACGGTGTTCAATATTAAATACATGTAGGTAAATATTGATTTTATTACGGTGTTCCATATGAAATACATGTAGATAAATATTGATTTTATTATGGTGTTCCATATGAAATACATGTAGATAAATATTGATTTTTATTACTATGTATAGTTATATTGGTGTATTTTTTGTTATTAACAATTTTTATTGATTCCATACAACAACCCAAACAGACATAACAGAAAATGTGGAATCACATTTTATGAAACTAAAACCCTTACCCCCGAACATTTCTAGATATAGACTTGAAGTTTTTTAGAATCCTAGCCCACACTCCCTCCTCCAATACCAAGTTTAAATCTTTCTCCCATAATCTCTTGATATAAGTTGAAGCTTATATTGGTGCATTTAAATAATTATAATTTTTAATTTATTGCAAAACATTCAGTAAGTTTGCATGTGCAGTTATAGTCAGGCTACAGCGGGATTTTGTGTAGTCGAGCTACTGTCGTTATGCATCTGTCCAACTAAGCTATACATGACACAGTGCATAATCAAGTATTTGAGGTTACATGTTTCTTTTGAGCAAAACCAGTGTCACAGATGTGACATCTGCAGTCTAATGGTGCGGTCACACATACCTTCTGACAGCTAAATTCTGTGAGCGAAATACAGTCATTTCAATTTGAATCCGCGCGATGGACTTCGAGTGGCGAAGAATTTCCCCTTGCTGATTTCGTGCGGAGTTCAAGTTTGGTGAACTTTGACAGGCAAATTCTCTGCATTGACCAATAGGAAGTTGATTGGTTCGGCAGTGATCTCTGTGTGGGCGGTGCTTTGTACACAGCTACACTGAATGTTCACAAGGGACAAGGATTTAGAGCTGAGATCTTTTTTAACTTCACTCACATAGAGTATGAAGTGCAACATTAAAAAGAGGCTGCTTGGCAGTTACTTTTTTATTATTTCACATGAGGTCAACCTCCGCCCATGCCACCTTTGCCCAAAAATGTGATCGCGCCTTAAACATGAAATCTAACTTCTCATAGAAAAGTACTAATTACCAAAATATCAAACCATTTGTATGTATAATCGTAAACCCTCGCAGATAGTCCAGACATCAGAAGATTTTAAGTCGACACATTTTTTTATTTAGTTTAGAACAGGAAATGAACTTGCATTACAGATGTGACAAAAATGGACATGGAAGTAGGAAAATTCATTCAAAACGCTTTGAAACTGGAGACTTTGGTGACCTCTGAATCATTGGTATGATATCCACTAAGGATGTATGATTGATTGAATTAACACAGAAATCATTATATGGCTTTGCACGATTTTTAAACTGCAAAAGGCTGCATTTTAATGTCTACGATCACCACTTCAATCAGTGCTGTGTGAGCGAGCAGCACTCTCTAGTGGGTGTCTAGTGGGTAAAATCGCAAAGTTTGTCAAAAGGACCCCTTCCCAAATATTGGTTATACATGCAGTAAGATTGAAACATCTCAGATCAAAGCTATCTATTTGAATCATGGTAAAAGAATCAGTGGTGGTTAATTCCCCAATTGATATCCATATAAATTGATAAGAAGTGCCAGTAACTTCCTCCTTCACATCCGTAATGATTAATATGGCCACAAGGACAAGCCCAGTTATGGTCTGATTGGGTGAATACATGCTGGATGAAGTCAAGCTAAAATTGCATTATATAAGCAAAAATCATACTAGTGCGCTTTCAGTTGGATGGAAACATTTACGTGAAAATACTAAAAAAAAGTATTAAAAGTATTTTTAGGTGTATGTACTGTGTGTGTAAAACATTCCTTCATTTTTAACAAGTTATTTTTAAGGAGATTTTTACTGTATGTTCTTATATTAAACATTTTTAATCTACTAGTTTCAATGAAATGAAGGTGGTTCTGTATGAAAATAAACTAAACAAAACTCCGCTTTCAAGCCATTACAGAGCTAATATCAACATCAACTTCTAAAGAATAAAACCTATTGAGATTTTTTTGTTGTATAATGCCAAGCCCTATTTCAAAGCAATGCACAGCATTCAGTTTGGTCCTTGTTGGGTGATGATGCTCTGCAAAAAGCTCTTGTCCTTTGGAATGCTTGTGAATGATTTCTTGGGATGCATGTAGATGCGGGAAGGGGGAATTTCTGTAGACTCGGGCTGACATCCTGCCTGAGTGTCTCATCTGGAACTTTGTTTGATTTTCCAATACCCAGTCCTCTGCTCGCTGCTCCCCTGGGGGCCTGAAAACGAGGCCCTGCTCACAGTGTCAAAGTGCAGTTTCATCCAAGCGTGGGTGACACGCTGAAAAGGCCCGTTGTGCTGCGACCTTGCACTGGAACGCAGAGAGCACAGAGTCCTGTGCTCTTGTTAAGGGCTCACATAAAAATGGCGGGAGACTGCACTCGGCTCTAGTGTAGTGGTCGCATTCTTTGTTTTTTGGCTGTCACATGTCAAATTCATATATTGGGCTGTATATAAAGGAAGCAAATGACATGGTGAATTATTTTATTTTTTTCTTCCTGTGGGGGGATGTTTCCTTTAGATGCGTGGGACTGGTGGTAATTTAAGGCTGCCATGGGGAGACATCCCTGAGTTCACACACACAGGCAGGAGGCCTCGGCTGTCTCGCTCTGGCCGTAGCTCAGGCCTTCCCAGGGGCCCCTGTTCCTCCCACACTCTTCCCACCTCTTTTTTGGCACTCCTGGCCCTCAGAGGTCTTCAACTGTGGCTTTTGTTTTTCATAAATGCATATATAGCACTTTGTCTGACCTCCTTGTTGCTCCTTGTAGTTCAAGTCCTTCCTGTCCAGATGTGGGCCAGTGTTTGTAATTGCCAGTGGTTTGTAATCATTCTCTGATAAAGTCTCACTTTGCTTTTAATCTAGAGTTCTGTGTCATTTAACCTGGTAATGATCTTTTTAAATTGACTTTAAAGCTGTTGTGAACACTGCTGCCTCCAGACTTCACCTGAGCTGAACTCCACCACAGTCATTGTCCCTAATTTTAATGGGATTCGTGTTGATATTTTGAGTGCTTGTGAGGAAGAACAAGTCACTGAATATGTTAAAGTTTACAAGTTTCATGGCATCAAATCAATCTTTGAAAATATTTAGCTTTTGTTTGAGGCACAATAGGCCTTGGTTTAGTGTACCTGCTCTCAGTCCGTGCTAAATATGAGACTGATGAGCTAAATATGATTCATGGAACACATTAATTGAAAACCATCCTTTGATATTTCTACAGTGGCCAATAAACAAGCCAAATTTGAGATTGTATACTGGTGTCTGGTCTCATTAAAATCTACAAAGGGCCATGCCGGTTACAGCAACATATGCGCAAATGTGACATGCTTCATCATTTGAGTCACTCAAATATCGCGATATGTACATTTGTAATATTTCGATAAATTCGATATATCGTGCAGCCCTAGTTTTGGATGATCTGATCACAAGTGGTCAGCCCTAAATACATGTCTAAATGGGGCAAACTTTTTATGTTCGGATCCGAAAAACCATATACAAAGGTAGTCAAAAATGCATGTGACCACATCGCATTTGAAGTGTAAATGCTAATATTTACCGAGCTGGACAGCAGTGAAGCACCACTCCTCACAACTCAATTAAGCGACGCGCTAAAATAAGAGTTTAAACTTTGCTGGTTACGAGCGGTTAAAACTGTCTGATCGGAAAGTTTGGAAAAACACGTATATTCTAGCACAAGGATTTCACGGATCTTCAGTGTGTCTGATATCAGCATGCAGGCACACAAATGACAAGCACAAATATCTAAAGCGCCTTTAACACAGGCACTCAACTAAAATAATGGATAATTCTGCTTGAAATGTTGTGTTTGTCCTTAGATTATATTTCAAATGCATTTGGGAGAATCAGTGCAACCTTTTTTGCATTTTATTGGTCTTTTCTGACTTTGTTGCAGTACTTTAATATCAATCAGTAACACAGTAACATAGTGATTGATGTATTTCGTTATGGAATCAGAGGCACCCCCCTCCAAAACTAAACAAAAGTTGTCACAGGAGACATATTTAAGTAACCAGGTGTAAACAGTAATGTGTCTAGTCTGACCACATGTAATGGGATCATCCTGGTACTTAATACCAGGTGTAAACGGGGTTAGTGTAAATTAGTGTTTAAATACACATTCTTACACGATTATGTTTATATAATGTCCAATGTGTGCGAGTATTTTTAAAGCAAAATAAATAAAGCTAAAATATTCATGACCCTCGGTAGGGGGGTTGACGATATAGTTGTATATCACAATATTTTTAAGCCGATTATTGATCAAATATGTTTTACATATCGCCCAGCCCTGTTACGTAAGGTAGTCAAATAAAGAATATAAGATCTGCTTTTTCATCTTGTTATTGGATCAAGATACCATGCACAATGTATACAGTACATTGTCACAATACCAAAATTTCAGTAGTTGGTAGTGAAAAATGATGATTTTTGACATCAGCTTCAATACCATAACAAATAATAGCCTAACATTAACTAATTTAAGAATTGCTTAAGTTCTCAAGTAATTTTTCAAGAGTAGTAAACTGTCAGTAATAAAATAACAGTAGAAAAGCGATAAATTAAAACAAATTAAAACACTAGAAAAAATACAAATTCAGCTCAGAATTAATGCTATATACATTTACATTTATGCAGTTGGCAGACGCTTTTATCCAAAGCGACTTACAGTGCCCTTATTACAGGGACAGTCCCCCTGGAGCAACCTGGAGTTAAGTGCCTTCCTCAAGGACACAATGGTGGTAGCTGTGGGGATTGAACCAACTACCTTCTGCTTACCAGTTCAGTGCTTTAGTCCACTACACCACCACCACTCCGCCTATACCACCTATACTATATACCAGGGGTCTTCAACCATTTTCAAGTCATGGACCCCTTGGTGTGTAGAGAGACAGAGCAGGGACCCCCGTTGCATATTGTCTGAAAATTGAGTGTTGCATGTTTTGCCTATAAAAACTTGTATGGTACCCTATTGTTGTATGTACATATTTGATAATGTTTACATTGCAAAGCCATTAAAATAATCATTAAGTGTAGCAGAGGTCTGCAACCTTTTCTACATGAAGTGCTATTTTTAATTTTCCCTTTTAATCACTGTGCCACGCCCCCTCCAAAAAAAAAAAAAAAAAAAAGAAAGAAATAGACAGATAAACAGACAGACAAATAGAAAGACAGACTGTCCATGCAGAATAAGAAAACTTTTATAAGGTTACTGATAGGCCTATACCTGGAGTCTTCATCTCATGTTAGTGATCGATTTTATACATACGTTTCAAAATTACAGTTAATTTCTGTAGGAGGAAAACATTGTAATGAGGACAAAATGACTGTATGCTCCTTTAATTATGTTGATTTGACAGTCACCATCAGTGTAGCCTATGGCAGCTTGATAATCTCAGTGGTAACTATATATTTAGACATATTACATATACATAGGTTTATACTGTATATTAAGTATAGGCTATTGTTCTGAACTCTGGGCTGACATTCGCACACTGTGAAAAACGCATAGCAGACACGTTTACTTATGCAACCCTCTACTGCAGCGCTGCTTAACATGATATGTGTTGCATTATGAGCAGCTCGTAATGAGCATGGGCGATGGGCTAATTTTGTCAATCTTTAACGATGTTCTGCGTTCCATTTATTTCATAACAAAATAAAATGGGATGCACGAATATGAGGAAGGATTACTGCAAGTGGAAGATTTGGCATGCGGGTTCAAGTGGCTTGAGAATGTGGATGGACTAAAATACATAGTCCTCTCTCGCCAGGGATGTGAGAGCGCGAGGATAAAGTGTGAGCGCAAGGCGATTGTTTGTGTTCCGCGACTACTACCGGGTCCTTGAATAACGTATAACTTGCAAGTAAGGGCAGCCGGTGAAGTTTCTGATGCCCCCTAGGGAGTTGATGCACTACGCAGACTTCGTAATATGCGTATAGGGAGCACCGGTACTGTCTCTCACTCGCATGCGAGTGATTATTACGAGTGCCGGTGGTGGATCAAACAGTAATTTGCGGACCCCCTGCGGACCCCCAACACTTGCTATATACTGTAACTACTACTGAACTTCACTGTATAATTATAAATAATACATTAATACTTTTAAAGCTAAAGTTATCCAACCAAGAGCAGTGAGTGTTTTCTCGTTCTGGTTGTTTGATTATTAATAACAACACACAAACAGCAGCAGGTCTATTAGGTTACATTACCACTTACAAGTTAGACGTTTTGATACAAATCCACTTTTTCCCCACTGTTTATGTTGACTTTAGACATCACTCTCTGTGTTTACATGAATACCTCACCAAGACAGGCATTTTGGCAGAAATTTGAAGTGTATTTTTCCGTTCAGGCGCATATCCGCATTAGTGCAAGCACTCTCGGAGCACACTCGCATGTAAAGCCCGCACACAAATAAGCTGCCTGTCTAAAAAATTACCAGACAGTGGCTAATCAGACATTTTTTGTAGCATATGGGAAGGATTTGCACACATACGATTGTAGGGGATTGCAGATTGAAAGAGCGATCTTGGCATTTAAAGAATTTACTTTGGGATCATACAAATGAAGAACGCGTGAGAGAGGTCCAGCATGTCCGTGAGAGAAACCATGAATCCTGCAGGATCAGTTTCAGTCTCTTTCGTGTCTCATAGAAGGGTCTCTGACTGCACTGAAAATATCACAATATATCACGATACATGGATGTAAGTATCGATACAATATTGTGATGTATCGATATTTGATTGTATCGACACAGCCCTCTCAGAACCAGTTCAATAATAATAATTAAAAAAAAAAAACCTACAGAATGATTTTCATGACTTTAGGTTCCATTAGAGGTTCTCGAACGTAAGCTCTTCAACTGACACGGACGCAACATGCTTAAATACTCTGAGAGTGTTTCCTGTGTTACCATTCTGTAGAACTGCAACACGCAATACTGCAATACTAAATCAGCATTGCAAAACACTGCACTAGCCGTTTAGACCGATTCCCAAACAAATGAGTCTTATGAGCCGGTTCTTTTGAATCTCCGGTGTGAAACATGCAGCACAACCAGGGTAGCCTTATTACAGCATGAAACATACAGTGCAGTGCGACCAGTGTAGTTTAAATCCTGAACAAATGACTCTTATGAACAAGTTCTTTTGAATTTGCAGCAGGACCAGTGGAGTCTGATTCCTGAACCAATGACTACTGTGAGCCAGTTCTTTTGAATCTACATCGCGAAATGCACAACATAACCATTGTATTCTGATTCCCAAATGAATGACTATTATGAACCGGGTTGTTTTGAATCTTCAGGGGAAACAATCAGCGCAACCAGTGTAGCCTGATTACTGAACGAATGACTCCCGTTAGCCAGTTCTTTTCAATGTAAACCGCACAACAAACATTTTGCAAGAATCTGTTCTGTTAAAATATGAAATTAGTAGGCCAAACCCAATAAGAATTGCATTTATTTCCAAATATTTCTTCCTCAAAAGTATTAAATAATCTTTAATGGAACTGTTACAGAATGGGGATTAGAACCAGAATTGTTAAATTCCCATCCCTAACCAAACATCATAATGTTTGGTCTATTATGCAGTGGTAATATCTGTGTGCTTGTTTGCAGTTGAGTTTCTTAAAAGTGTAACTGGTCCTGCTCGAGCCACTCATAGCGGGATTTGAACCGGCGTCTCTGGCATGGGAGGTGGGTGCGCTAACAAGTAGGCTACAGGGTACACCCACTAACATCAGTCGCTAGTGCGCCTCTTGAGGCCAGGGGAGTGAGGTTTACACACTAAACAGCATGTACCAGCTGGCTACCATTACACTCACCCCCCTAAACCTCACTCCCATCCTGGTCACGGCACCACTGTAACCGGTCCTGCTCGACCCGCTCCTAGCGGGATTCGAACCGGCGTCTCCGGCATGGGTGGCAGGCGCGTTAACGAGGAGGCTATAGGCTACAGCCTCTAGCGTCAGTCGCTAGTGTGCTAGTGTGTCAGTCACCATCTGGCTACCGTTACACAAGCATGTTTGAGTGTGGTCTCTTGTGTGTCCAGATACACTGTCAAACATTGATTTACCCGAGTTGAATAAGTGTATGCGTGATGTACTTCATATCATTAACTTGACTGATTAGCAAATGCAGGCATGTAACATGCACTAGAATCTGTGCAGCATCGTGGTTGAACAGCTGAAATTAATTTGGCCCCTCAGATTTTGAGCCAGTTGTTGAGAAATATTGTGGCCTCTCGACAGGAAATGCAGACAATGCCAGTAATGACTGAAAAATGGAAAGCTATTTTCCATGATGCCAGGCCCCAGCTCTGAAATGAACTGAAATAGTTTGTTGGGGTGTGTGCTCATGTCTCATGTTTCAAGGTTCACCTGACCTGCTCGACGAGCACATGTACGGGTCATAAAGTTGCATTGCCTGTAATTTTGAGAACAGATTATGACTGTTTATTCAGTGGACACTTTTATGCAACAAATCCTGTTTTCTATGGTAAGAGGAACACAGCAGAAGCTCGGCACACTACGGAAGGAAAATGTGAGAGAAAGGAAAGGAACGAGAAAACGAGAGAAGGAAAGAAATATTTTTTTTTTAGATTTATGTGATAGCTGCAGGTAGTTTTGTCACGGTACCAAAATTTCAGTAGTCGGTACCCAATACCAGTGAAGTTTCACAGTTCTCGATACCAGTTTCGGTACCGCAGCTTAAATATGCTAATATGACAATGTGCTATTGAACGCACCCGTTTAGCCTGTTTAAAAAGTTACATTTCAATGTTAGCAATAAATTAAAAGAAATGCGTGTTTCCTCAAGTGTTTCTCAATCAAGGATGCATTGCGTCAGTGTTTTAAGTGGTGCACTACTGAATTGTTTTATTCTTTACCAAATCATGCTTTCCTTTTTGTTATTATTATTATTAGTATTAGTAGGATTTTCCAGAACTCCATGTTGTAGAGTTTAATTTAATTTCTTCATCACAGTGGTGTCTGATCAATTCATTATAAAAAATTTTACAATTGAAAACATAACTTTTCGACATGTCATTGCATTTTTTTTTTTACCAAACTTTTATTCTTCAGCAATCTTGTTTGTGATATATTGCTTAATTGTTTTTATTATTATCATTACAGTGAATATTACATTTTACTATTCAGTTGTAATATATTTTTGTCACAACTACAATTTCAGGGCTCTATCTTATATTTTGAAACATGCTTTTATTATGACGTGTATTTTTTGCCAGAAGCTTCACTTTCCGGATAAACAGTTTTCGACATGGAGACTTTTAAGTCACGTCTCTTTACATTGGCCTTTGAGTCTGACAAATGAAATGTAGGACACAGTTTTGGAGTGTTTGTATTTAGACTACTGGTGTTTGTATATGTGGTAATTTTGAAATGTTATGTTTTAAATGTTATTACTGTGAAACACTTTGGTCAACTCTGTTGTTTTAAATGCTATATAAATAAAGCTGAGTTGAGATTAAAGCGCAAATGCTGTGATTTAATTATATAAATATATATTTTACATATGCTGCGTGGCTCACAGTAGATTAGTGCTCTGCTCAAGTCGTGAATGATTCTCAATATGTACACTGGCGGCCAAAAGTTTAGAATAATGTACAAATATTGCTGTTTTGGAAGGAAATTGGCGCATTTATTCACCAAAGTGGCATTCAACTGATCACAAAGTATAATCAGGACATTACTAATGTAAAAAACAGCACCATCACTATTTGAAAAAAGTCATTTTTGATCAAATCTCAAAAGATTTTATACAAAGTTGTACACTACAGTCTTCAAAGACAAAGGACAACTGGCTCTAACAAGGACAGAAAGAGATGTGGAAGGCCAGATGTACAACTAAACGAGGATGAGTACATCAGAGTCTCTAGTTTAAGAAATAGACGCCTCACATGTCCTCAGCTGACAGCTTCATTGAATTCTACCCGTTCAACACCAGTTTCATGTACAACAGTAAAGAGAAGACTCAGGGGTGCAGGCCTTATGGGAAGAATTGCAAAGAAAAAGACACTTTTGAAACAGAAAAACAAAAAGAAAAGGTTAGAGTGGGCAAAGAAACACAGACATTGGACAACAGATAATTGGAAAAGAGTGTTATGGATCTTAACCCCATTGAGCGTTTGTGGGATCAGCTGGACTGTAAGGTGCGTGAGAAGTGCCCGACAAGACAGCCACATCTATAGCAAGTGCTACAGGAAGTGTGGGGTGAAATGTCACCTGAGTATCTGGACAAACTGACAGCTAGAATGCCAAGGATCTGCAAAGCTGTCATTGCTGCACGTGGAGGATTTTTTGATGAGAACTCTTTGAAGTAGTTTAAGAAGTTCTGAACATGTTTTTCAAATTGTAATAGTAATTTTTTATATTATTAATGTCCTGACTATACATTGTGATCAGTTGAATGCCACTTTGGTGAATAAAAGTACCAATATCTTTCCATAAGAGCAAAATCTGTACATTATTCCAAACTTTTGGCCGCCAGTGTATGAGTGGTTGGATTTAAATATTCAAAGTACACATCTCTTCCACAGTAAGATTGCAGCCTTAAAGGATTTAATAAATCTTACTAAGACATATCACGATTTTAATTTGTGTAATTGTCCATTTCAGTGTAAGGAGTAACAGCATGTGCTCAAAACATTTTAAAGCAGTCGTGTGTCAGTCAAACCACACGCAGGTACTGGATAGAGTCGGTGCTCGATTCTACCGGTACTGCAGAAACACTGGTATTGTTACATCTTTTTTATTTTAGTTTCCACTTGGTACCAAAGTACTGATACTTTTGACAACACTAGCTGCAGGAATTCCCATTTTGCACACAGCTGAAAGACATTAAGATCATGTTGAACCAGAGCCCTGTTTCAGAGCACCCCTCCCTCCATGCACCCAGATAAAGGTCACCCAGTGTCCCATCATGAACACAAATCTGTGTGAATGACTGAACTTTGAGCACCCAGTGCCCCTAAACAAATACAAGGGCCATTGAGACTTAGTCAGACCTTCTAAAGTTGGCTACCTTTAATTTTATAAGTTTGCATATCTCATCATGAGCTCCTAGATAGGAAGTGTATACTTGGGTTTTGATGCAAATACTTGGTGTCTGCGTACAGTAGGTTTGCTCTGATACCAAAATTTTGGCTTTGGTACGATACCAGCCCTGGTACCTCGGTATCGATACTATATTCAACAAATAAAAAGCCTAAAATTTTTAATGAAATTACACAGAAAATGACAATTAAAAGAACTGCATAAAGTCTCACAGATACGTTTAAAAAGTTTTCCGTTTGAAATTTTCTGGATTCCATGTTAATGTTTTAATTAAATGTTATGATCAAATGGTGTTTGATCAAATTAATACATACACCTTTAATCAAATAAAATATATATATTAAAATTTTTTATTAAAAAAAATCACAATTTTATTTTTGGTAAAATAAAATGCAGCACAACAGAGCTTCACAGTATTAATGGAAAAAGAAAAATCATTACCCGTGGTACAAGGCTGCTATGGCTGAATAACAACATGCTGATAAAACATTTGCATTTGTGATATTGCTTACAGATAATAATAATAATAATAATAATAGTAAAACAACTATTTCATATGATATAATTGTTATTATGAGTATTATTGCCACTTTCTGAATATAAAATTTCACGCATCCAGTTGAATAGAGCTTTCATTTAAGCTGGACTTTTATTTTGACAGACCTTTGAGTTCTTCCTGTTTTGATAGGTTAGTAATATCAAGCTTCCCATTAATGCTTGGATAATTCCGTCGTGATAATCCCGAGCCGAAATCTCCGAGCTGCACCGGAGGAGTCCATTTAAGTGTCAACAGCCATTTATACTCTAAGCACACTGCATAAAAATTAAGCACCAGTATTGTGTGTTGCCTTTGTGAGCATGAGCATGCTTGTACGCTCGTGTGTGTTTGTGTGTGTGAAGCAGTTGTGCGTGGATCGCGGAGAGTAGCATGAGCCTCCACATGCTGTGAGTCTCTGCGGTGTCATGCACAACGAGCCACGTGATAAGATGCGCAGATTGACTATCACAGAAGTGGAGATGGTGAGAGATGATGATGATATTGCACAGAGTCTCTTACAGGACTCTTTCACAGTCATTAGATGGGATAGGGTTCAATATCTCATTTGTGTAATCATGGCATTAAAACATAAGGCACATTTAAAATGCAACATGCTGCAAAATCTTCACAATTAAACCCAGACATGCACTGAAATGTTCGAGTCTCTTATGGTCCTACAAATTACATTTCAGAGAATGTTCTGGGTTCAATGCAAGTTAAGCTCAATCAACAGCATTTATGTCATAATGTTGTTTACCTCAAAAAAATATTTTTAAATCATGGATACAGAAAGGCTATTACAATGGAAGGGGCCAGTCCATAAACACTAAAATAAAAGTTTTGAAGTATAGCCACAAGAGGTGAACATTATAGATGTAACATGAGATGTGTCCTTAAATCACTTACTAACCTTATCTGTGTAAAATTATATCCAATATTAAAACTTCGTTGGTGTGACGATGTAGCCTAATGCCTATAAATCTTGTAATCTTGTGAATGCTGGTAAATTCACTCTATAATATATGAATTTCACTCTAAAATCACTCTAAAATCATGTTGACTAGCATGTATAATATATCTTTCTTTGCTTACTTTTTCAAACTGTGTTTAATGTTAAAGGACTGGCCCCATTCATTTGCATGGTAAATGTCTTACTGTGACTAAATTTATTTATTTTATTGTATTTTATTTTTGCTTTTTTTGTAATAAGTGAGGGGCGAAATTATTTTTGTGGGAATCAACATTTAAATGCTGTCGATTGAGCTTAACTTGTATTAAACCCAGAACATTCCTTTACAAATACATTTATGGTAAAGTAATTCAAATAAATGTTGGCCTATTTATTGTCCATGTCCAGATATTCAGTAAAAATACTTAGTCTTAAATTTAAATGTCAAAGCAAATATATAGTAAAATGCAATTACCTTTCCGTGGCAAACTCGTAAAATCACAGCGATAGGAGAAAGGTGTCTCGAGTTGTTCCTGGCAGCCTTGCAGGCTCCATATGGTTAGGGTTAGGGTGTGGGTGGGTTAGGGCATCTGCTGCCTGCCAGGAGCAAACCCAGGCACTTTTGTACAGTGGGCTAAAATCGCCCCTGCGTGATGCTTTCTGTAACGCTTGTCATGTGGAGGGCAAAGCCACGCTTCATGCTGCCGTTGAGCGGAACGTTCACGCCTTGACGCAAACTCATGTGAAATGCGCTTTACAATGAAGAAAGGACATTACTGAAACTTACAGTTATTATTATTATGCAATTTTGTTTTCTTTAATAAAAGTCATGTTAAGCAGTTTTAATACTGTAGGAAAATGATAGATCTGCTTTGTTCTTATAATGCTTATACATTCTGCTGAAGTCAGTAGATTTGTAGACATGCAAATTTAAATAAAGGAGAAGGTAAGGACATTATTGAAACTCATCAATATAAGACTATTATTCTTGTCTTTTTGGATGAAAAGTCTTGGCAGTTCACAAACTGAAGGAAGATTATAGATCTGCTTTGATGCTTAAACACTATAAAGTCTCTTGGTAGATTTCAGTCATGAATGACTCCAAATGAATCAAAGACTTGCTCCTAGTACAGAAGATGCTCATTTGTTGCCACTTAGCTGCATCTCCAGAAGGGGTCACTAAATTAATCAGTTAATGAAACTGAACAAATTTGTGAAACAGAAGCAAGCCTCACCAAAATACCCTTTATTATTGCAGCTAATTCTGCACAGTTGTGCAGTTCATTTGCTATACTTGAATAACTAAAATCACTGGAGTTGGTACTTTTAGCTTATTCTTTAAAAAAATATTCCTGGAAATCATGTCCGTGGACCAGTGATTCTCTCACATTTTCACCCCTCATGAGTTTGCATCCCTGCCCACAAAACCTGTCATGAAAATATCCTGGTCATACTCAACCCGAAATCAAAAAAAATTTGAATAAAGAAAATAGAGTGTACATTTAGGACCATTAAGGCCTAGTCCACACTAATACATTTTAGGGGTGAAATGGGACCAGGTCATTTTCTTGACAGGTTTTGTGAGAATAACCCCCTTGTGCTTAATGTCTTCTGCTGGACACAATTTCATATTTAACACCCCGTAAAAACATATTTTTCCTATTTATTTAGCAAAAAGTAATTGAGATAAGAGCTTTTGCTCATTCTATATTATTATGTAAATATCCTCCAGTGAACTGAATAATATCAAACTCATCTTGCATATTTCTCAGGTGTGGTCATTGTTGGGTCTCTGGTGAGAAGACAGAGCTCCATTATGTTTGGCTACAACTTGTTCAAAAAGGGATTTCTGCAGTCACATTTCCCTGTCCTGAAAACACCCCAGGATGCAGTGTGTGCTAATGCACAGACATTTTTTTGCCTGTCTGGTGTTTAGCGAGGAAAAAGAAGACAGTAATTTGATGGTGTGTTATGGAGAGAGCACATGTGGCACTAATGCTCAGTAAAAAGTGCTGTGGACAGATGGCTGTTGATGGCTTTTTTATTGCGTTTATTTGGTCAACCTCTAAAAAAAAAAATGATCCAGCTGAGGTTGCTGCAATACCATTGTTAAACCAAACCAGGACAAAGTAGCTCAATGTAAACAAGCCTCATATTAGGCCTCTCTGCATTGCTCTGTTCACTTGCTTCATGCATAACTTGTAGTTTTGTAGTTGGATAACTGTTTGAATAGGCCATTTTAAAGGAATACGGTTGACCTGCTTTCCCTGGTGTTGAATAAGGACTGATTTGCTTACAGCTCGCAAGAAACAGATGACAGCATTCCCCAATGGCATTCCAGGATCTTACAAGTCAAAACACTGTGCATATGTATTTCTGAGTAATTTAATAGATCTGGATAAAAATAAATAAATAAGTGTCACATCATTGACTTACTATCTCTGTGTTTGTATATCTTAAAATGATGAAAGTATGTAGCATAATAATGGTACATAGTAGAAAAGTATAGGCCAACTGCAATACCTTCTGCACAGAAAAGCAGACAAGCCAGAAAATACATGTACACATAGAATATACTGAACATTAATAATGAAACTAAAGTACTTTTTGTCAAGAGACATGCTATAATAATGAAAATATATTGCTGTTCATGAGGAACTTTCAGAATTGAACAATGCCATACCAGCTACATAAGTTTTAAACAAACATGCCTGTCAAAATTGTCCTTGGCACCTCACAACTTTCCCACAGAATGCAGATGTTTGTTCAGGGTTTTCCATGCAATTGACCGAGCCATGGAATAGAACCTGATCACAAGATTAACCTCAAAGCAGATGTTTTATCCCCCCTTTATAATCCAGCCGTACACCGGCTTCAATGGCCTTATTGAAACATCCAGTTAATCAGGTAATCTGAAACAGACCCACTGCTGTGTTTTTCCTCAAGTGAAAGCCATGATCTCACTCGGACTCCTTCTCACCCCCTTGTGCTTGTTTTCTCCACACATAGCTCCCTCTGTCAATCCTCAAGAGCTCGCAGATTCTCCACATCTACTCCAATGCACTTGAGTCCACATTATCATAATTCTCACAGCAACTCTTGCAATTCGCCGGGCCTCTGCAGTTGTTTTGCTTGCATCAGCTGTGCTGTGATACAGCCACGTCTCTCGTAATCACAGGCTACAAGACGAAGCTATCGACAAATGATCTAATGCTGCTGCCCCGTGCCAAAATGAAACGCCGACTACAATTGAAACATCTGGTCCTGTGTGCTGTGTTCTGGCAGATGTAGCATGGGTGGTGTTTTATGACCTTGTATTTAGGTAAACAACTCTCCTTCTGCTTCGTCGTCCCCACCTATTATAGGTGGCACACTCAATTTTATCAGCAGATGTTCAAACAGAGAGCAGAGGAGAGAGTGCCATTTTCCTGTGAATTCAAACCTCAGTTCAGACCCATCGAAGCTCTATGAAGACTCTTGCATTTGTCTTTTCTCAATTGACATTGCTGAGGTTGTGCAATATCTGAAAGCACCAGCCTGCATTTGGAAACCTCTGGAAGGATAGGCAGAGCCTCACTTGTAGCCTCAGGGGCACATTAACACAAAAAGAGAGGTTGCAACAGTAGTATAACCAGGTGCTAGTCAGGCCTTGTTTGTCCTACGTCTCATATTCTGTTGAGTGAAAGTAAAAAATGTAAGATTCTCCATTTTAATGCTCCAATAGTTTGTAAGCTTTAAAGTGAGTGAATATTTAAATGCCAGAAATAAGGGCTAAAATATTTGATTGTGTCGTAAAGAGCACATTGGAACTAGTGATCAACCAGTATGTCGACTAATATGCCAACATTGATAGTAACGGCAAGTTATTGGTAAGCAGTCATTCTAGTAATGCAAATATTTTTGGAGAATTCTAAGTAAATATTCAGTAAGTTTGTATTTGCCATATTTGATCTGTATTATATCAGTATTTAGGCCTGTTGAGATTATTAAATAATCACCTGATCATGATTATTTGAAAGTACTGCGATTTATTGTGCACTTCAAATTCCAATCACATTTTTCTGACCAAACAAGGGAATTGTAAGCGAATATGGGATGCCACGTGTTTGTTTAACTTTCTTGTGTTGCATCCGGTGTGAGCTCTATAAATGAACTCCAACTTAACCACATAATATAATATAATATAATATAGAACGAGACAGCACACATGAAGCACAGATGAGCGTGTCATATGCGAACGTGAAATGCTGCTGTCGTGGTATTGATGAATGCAAGATGAATGTCATTGAATTTACTTGGGTGGCTGTTGAAAATGTTTTATGCCGTTAAAAACCCTGTCCATGTTTCTTAAATTCTCACACATGGATATTTACATATCGTGATATAGAAAATATAGCAAAATCTCAATCAATTGACTATATCGTTGCTATGGTATGATATGTTGCCCAGCCTTAGATATGTGTTAACCTTGTGCTACACACATCCTTAGCACGTTTTTTCTTTCTGTATTCCAGAGCTCCACATACATTATTAGATGACATACAGACTCATCAAGGTCAGTTATTACAGTGGGGTCTTGCGCTGGGCCTGCTAGCAGCTCGTGTAATGTAATGCTAATGGTTACTTGGTAACAAGAGTGAAGTCAGCTGTCATTCAAAATTTGTCTTTCAATTCAGCCTGATGAGGTGAAGGATGAACATTAAGCCATTGGCAATAATGAGATGAACCTCGGATCCAGTGCGCTGTCCATAATTTATGAACAAGAACAGCAATTTTGAGCTATCTTGCCTGATCAGTATGCTTGACTGCTTTTTGACATCACATGCCACTAACAACTCGGAGCCTAAAAAGTACAAGGCCATGTTTGCAAGGCCACTGCTTTTATCTTTCCATCATTTTGTTTTCCTTGTACTTTTGCTGGAAATAGGGATGTGCAAAACATATTTTCCAACGCTCTACGGTCATGTTGGAGAAAGAATCGCCATTGGCTAGTACATTTTTGTTTTTACTCACCAGACTTTTGACGACATGTAAGTGTAATGCAAATGAAAAAGATATTAAGAAAACCAAGAATGGGGGCCTCTTCATATATACAGTAGGATTTCACTCAATATAGTATATTGTACATTTTATTTTTATATTTCGCCTTGTCATTTTTATTACATTTTAGCTTTTAAAAATGTACAAATTCACATTCTGTCAATTTAAATGGTGTCATGAAATTGCTTTTTTTTTTTTTCCCTTTTCTCCCCAATTTGGAATTCCCAATGCGCTCTAAGTCCTCGTGGTGGCGTAGTGACTCGCCTCAATCCGGGTGGCAGAGGACGAATCTCAGTTGCCTCCGCATCTGAGACCCTTTTGCGCGTTACCGCGGAGACGTAGCGCGTGTGGAGGCTTCACCCTATTCTCTGCGGCATCCACACACAACTGGAGAGCGAGAACCACATCATGGCAACCACGAGGAGGTTACCCCATGTGACTCTACCCTCCCTAGCAACCGGGCCAATTTGGTTGCTTAGGAGACCTGGCTGGAATCACTCAGCATGCCCTGGATTCGAACTCACGACTCCAGGGGTGGTAGTCAGTGTCTTTAGAATCAGAATCAGAATGAGCTTTATTGCCAAGAATGCTTACACATACAAGGAATTTGTCTTGGTGACAGGAGCTTCCAGTGTACAACAATACAAAAACAATACAAAAACAGCAGCAAGACATAGATAATAATAAAAATTATACACATACGTACAGATACACACATACACATAGGTAGTGCAAATCTAATACAATCTGTTATCTGTTGTGTACAGTTCAAATACAAAATCTGTTATGTACATTGCAAATGTTTTTTTGTTTTTTGTTTTTCAGAGGAATGAATTGGCAGAAGAGGTTTGATGTGTTTGATAAATATAAAAAAGACTAAGCTGTGTATTGCACATAGTTATTGCTCAATGGGGCAATTTAACTGTTCATGAGATGGATAGCCTGAGTGAAAAAACTGTTCCTGTGCCTGACGGTTCTGGTGCTCAGAACTCTCAAGCGTCGGCCAGAAGGCAACAGTTCAAAAAGGTAGTGGGCAGGGATAGTGGGGTCCTGAGTTTTTTACTCGCTGAGCTACCCAGGCCCCCATGAAATTGCGTTTTTAATAATGATACAAGCTGTTGTCACTGTTTGAAATTTCATAAATATTTTGAACAAAAAAATTCACAAGGTTGGAACCAAATAATGAAAATATGGGAGGTCACGATTATGAAATTTGGTTGACGATTAATTGTTAAACAAATTACTGCGATTAATTGCCTGTTTTAGGGCAATGACGAATAATTGTCTGTTTAAGGTCTTTCACGAATATGACGATTAATTGTTATACAAAGTGTCACAATGTGTGCTTCATGCACACAGTCATTTATACAAATTTAGCTTGGGTAAATTATGTGAGTGATTAACTTGTATGTTGAGGGCTGTTTTCAAAATCGACTTGCTGTGTGATTGCCTGACAACTTGTCGATTAATCAGTAATTAAGGAGCTAAGGAAGCTCTGTTGAAGCTCTAATGAATCTGTTTTCGGGTTCACCTGACCCCGATTGGACACGTTTCTTAGGCCATGCCCACACTAATACGTCATCCACACAAGAACATTGTTGTGTTCCACTGAAAATGGAGCATTTTTAAAAGCCTCAACAAAATCGCATATTTTGGAAAACTATGAAGTTAGGAAACTTAGGCTAAACATATTATTGTGGACATGGCCTTAGAGGGGGAAGTTTACATAATCAGAAAGAGCGCAACTCAAGTGATCCGAGTACATGGGTTTCTTTTTTTTTTTTTTTTTTTTTTGATAGTTGAACTTTTTGACTCGGCATCAAAAAAACAAAGCTAAAAAAATGTGAGATGCAATACAATGGCCAAAGGTGTAAATGTGTGTTGCTACAGTGGCACTTTGAATGGGATACATTTTAAAGTACAACTTTTCCAAGAAGGTATTAGGCTGCTCTGTACTGTGCTGAAAATATAAAAAAATAAACTAGTGGTATAAATAATATAAACAGTTCTTGGCTTGTTTTAGATGTGTAGCATACATAAGAATATGACATGCAGTTGCTCGACCCAAATTAAGTGTTTTAATGTAAATTGAATTAATTGAAATTGATTGCAATTACAGTAGCAAGGAAAATAATCGACAATTATGATTTTTGTCATAATTGTGTAGCCCTATTGACTAGTCAGTTGTTGATCGACTAGTTGCCATGTGCGACCTGTCCCTAGCTGGTACCGCCATATCTTGGCAATATTAAAGCCTCCTCTCTCGTGCTTTAGTAACACAACACCCGTCTCTGTGTGGAGACTTGAGCTCACGGCATGTAATTAACACAACCTGTATGGCAACCTAGGAAACTGGTTGTGCTCGACTCAAGGCGAAGCTGTTCAAGTTTGGGTTTCACAGCCATAACACAGGAATCTGTTTTCCCAGGCTAGGTAGAAGGGGGAGGGGTTGTTGCTGGAAGACGGCACATTTTTTGCCGCGAGGTGCTGCTTTCATGTGTGCACAGGCAGGGTGAGACAGCAGTGTGGCTGCCAGGGGGCTGGGTGCGGGAAAACAGGGCGGCCACTCCCTCCACTTGTACCAGCCTGTTCTGTAATGAAACACTGCTGTCAGGGCGATCATCTGTCTTCAGCCCAGGTTTGAAAGCCAAACATTGGAAGGCGCCTGAAAAATGTGCCGGCGCTTAAAGAAACACTAACCTAATACAGTCCTCCAGCGAGCACATGTGTAATGTGAAACAGAGGCCCTCTTTGTTCACTCACCATGTGGAAAATCATTGCCTTTTTCCCCATCTATGTGCAAAAAAAAAATAATAAAAAAAAAATACTTTTGCACTTTTTTTTATGTCAAAGTGGAAGATGATGACAGTGTATTTTTCAGTCGGGCCTAGCACATAATGTAAAATCCATATGTGTGCTCAATTTGGTGTACTGTTGCGGATGCACTCTGCTTGTCCTTAGTGTAACAGCTTTAGAAGTTCCTAGAATACTTTCAGTGGCTAATGTTTGGGGATTCTTACCCAGAGAATCGGAGGTGCCTTGTCCACGCCCATTTCATCATGCTCACGCATGACTGGACAGGTTGAGCTCACACAGGGTTGTGCAGAACAAATGTCTGTTCAGGTGAGAGAATGTATATGTTGTAAAATCAAATTGATGTGCAAGCAATGGGAGTAAAGGTTATTTGGGAAAGGTAAAAGTAGCCTCGCTTGAGCCATTCAGCAAGCCATGATGAATAACCTGTCCAGTACCACCTTAAATCACATCCTAGAACCAACCTACCTGCAGAGAGAAAGATTGTCTATTGTGGCCTCTAACCTCTTGTTTTTTGACTAGGGATGTAAAGAACTACATATTTTCAAAAATGATGGATTGTTTGAAAGACTACTCAACTAGTTGATGTTAAGGTAGCTCCGTATAGTTAGATCGGTATAGGGTTAGCTGACCCCAATAGACGTGTTTTCCTGGGGCTGTTCACATGGGATGGGTTTTTGCGTTCAAAAACAACAGAATGGAACAGAATGCAGAGAGGGAATTTACTTTCAGAAATAGTTTCGCGTTCCCTCGCAATTATTTTGGGTTCTCTTTAGGGCTGCAACAACTAATTGCAGAGGAGAGTTTTAGGGGCCGTTTACACGACAACGTTTTCAACTAAAAATGGAAAACTTTGTATGTGTTTTGGCTGTTCATTTACATGACAATGGCGTTTTGGGGCCTGAAAACGCAAACTTTTGAAAACGGGTTTCAAAGTGCAAATTTTTGAAAACGATGCCGTTATTGTCTCCATGTAAACATACAAAAACGCGAATTTTTGAAAACGATGATGTCATGCGCCCACGTATTACGTGTTCAGTCTATTGTCATGCACGCGAGTACTTCAAAACAACGCGCGACACATTCAAAACTACAATGGCGGACTACAGGACTGTGTTTTTGCTGCTCAAGATTTTGTCCAGACAAAATTGCTTGATTCTTTCGGCATCTTCATTGTTTGTATTCACCGCTCTGTGGAAGAATGCTTATGTGCGCAGGCGTGTAGTGTTTCTTTACAAAGTGACATCGGCAACTACTGGCCTGGCATGCATAATACAGCGTTTTTAGTCATTTTCATGGATCCGTGTGAACGGGGATCGTTTTGACAATGTTGTCGTCTGTACGCAAAACTTTTCAAAAACACAAAGGAAAAACGTTTCCGTTTTTAGTACATCATTGTCGTGTAAACATACCCTTAGTTTGCTGACGGTACAACAGTTACAGTCATTGTTAGCATGCTAAAGCACTTTCTGAGAATTTGCACCTCTATATTAATACACTTTTAAAGCACTAGACTGGTGAAAAATATTAAAGCTAAACAAATAAGCTTTTTTTGTTGCTGATTTTTATAAAAAAAATAAATAAATAAAAAAAAAAATATTGAAGCCTTGACTGAAATGACAGTTGGAGTTGTCTCTCTGTCATCAACTCGTCACCTCCATTTTTACACACTGATAAACAAAGCAGTTCTACCATCTTATAGGACCTTGGGTTGTTAAAGGCAGACATTTGTTCACATCTGTGAGGTTTACAGCAGGATGTAGAGGCATTTATAAATTAATAACACGGTCTCTCCTTCTGTCCTCTGAATAGGTTACAACTCCATTATACTCAACAGATGTGATTCAAAAATATAAACTAAGGGAGACTTGCACAGTTCTTTCCATGAATTGTTTGGCTGCTTGAGATTTCACATGAGAGGGGAAGGTTTGCTCTTGGTGGAACCTTTCCCCTTGTTGGAGGTCTGACACAGAAAGGGTGGTTTGAGGCCCGTGTGTTAAACCTTGTGCTAACTGAGTGAGATAAAACAGGTTTCCAGCATATTTTTCTGACCACATTGAAAGCGAAATGCTGCTGAAACAATAAAAGTACAGCCAATCAGAGCGTAGTTTACGTTTAACATACAGCAATGTGGTGCAGCATTTTGGACCATTGTGATTTCACTGTGGGTGGAGTTAACCAGCATGATGGCAAAGAAATAGAAACCAACCAGCCTGTCGTACAACATTTACACATTGACAGATCTTAATTTATGTTATTGCAGCTGGTTAGGACAAAAACTTGGGATTGATCTCAGCTTTCAGAAATGGCATATGCTTGAACTAAAAGCTATTTGAATGTTTTAATCAGTAGATTTTGAAAGAGAGATTACGGAACGTGGTGTGTAGTAGTGGTTAAGCCCAGGGAAAGTAAACTGACATTCTGGGGGTGTTGACGGCTTGACTCTGCTGCTGTCCAGACCCTTGGTGCTGCGCTGCTAAATGGTGATTAGTAAATAATGGTGATCAAAGAAGTCTCACATAGAAAACAACAGTAATTTCATTCTTAAATATACACACTCCCAGCTCCCTCCAAACTGCTGAGATCCTTCTGAATGTCAACAACCTAACTTAATTTGATTCTCTGTTACTTGCTTCAGTGTTTCCTGAGCATTCACCAGTGACGCTGCCATGCTTTTAAATCCTGAGCCCTACAGCCAAGCAATTTTATATTTTAGCCGAGTGTGTAATCATTCAATTGTGAATTTGCAGTCAAAATTGAATGTGCTGAAAGAGAAAGTGTAGCCACAACAAAGTAATGAATACAAGAAGATTTTTACCTTTTTTGAAGAAAATATGAGTGGCACTTGACCCTGCATTAACACATTTATGTGGTTGCTAGGGTGTTCATGGTGCTTGGTAGGTGATTGCTTTCTGGCGCAAGTCAGAGACCCCACGTCAACATGATATTCTGGTCTCTTGATATGGCTCAGGTCCCTCCTTCAATGTGATTATACTTTTATATACTGTATATATATATATATATATATATATATATATATATATATATATATATATATATATATATATATATATATATATATATATATATGGGTCACTGACAAATAAGCTTGTCTGAGTTGATAAAATCGAGATTTAAAAAAAAATTATTCTACCTTAAAACACGTCAAGTTGGTAGAAATGTAAAACATGTTGGTTTCACAATTTCTTGTAAAACATTTATAGAATTTTCATTAAATAATATTGATTGAATTTATGTGGTGTGACCATAATGTTTACCTACGGTATATTACACGTCACAACCACAAATTTAGTAGGAAGTCCTCCTCTCTCAGAATTCATGTATTACTTTCAGCAAAGAATCACATCTTTAACTCATTCACTACATCTTTGATCCTGGTTGTGAATACACATGGCCCAAAAGTTGACAGCACAAATGTATTAGGTCCAGGTGGAGTAGGGGTTGTTGGCTCACTGCAAAAGCATAATCTTGTAGGAAACACTGGCTGGTTTGCAGTGTCTCTGACTGCGGTTGTTCCTGAAGAGCCTGTCTGAGGGTGTGTGAGAAAAGCCCATGAATAATGTACTCCAGTACAGATAAGCCCTGCCCGTGCCATGCTTCAGCTTGCTTGACTGGTTACCAGTGAATTATTTGTATGCTGCCTCCTTATGCTTAAGTTATGGCTAAACAGTGATGTCATGCATGATCTCTGGTATACTGAGTCTTCATAGTTGACTTCATGGATGAATCTAGAACGTTATGAATGGCACCAGCGGGCGCGAAATCACCAATTCTTCAGAATTTTCTTCCTTCAAGACAACGACATTATCTCTCGTCTTGAAAGCCCTCTCTGCTTTGCTGTCGAGATGCACTTCTTCAGCGGACGGGATCTTCTATGCAGAAGACTCACCCCTCCCCTGCAGTGTTTAGGTGAAGATTCTCTCCGCCTCGCCATTGAAGACACTTCTTGGTGAATGTGTTCTTCGCTTCAAACTTTCGCCATTGAACAACACAGTGTTTCAGCGAGACACCATCCGCTTCCCACAGCGTTCCATCAGGAGATATTGTATCCTTCTCATATATCTGTATTAATATGTTGATATATCACAAAAAGAGCTGCTCACGTGCAACGTGTCTTTTTCAAGATGTCATTCCACAAGTGTTCCGTATGCGAGCGGCACATCCCACCGTCAGATGAACATGAGAGCTGCGTTCACTGCCCGTCAGTGAGAGAATCAAAAACAGGCAGACTGGAGTGAGATGAGCTTGTGTGGCCACTTAGTTGACTTAAATTAATATCTGCTGGTCAAAATAATCGTCACCTTCCTGTTTAGTTAATGCTAACTAACTTACTCCCTTTAACCCAGAGGAAGTCAACTATGCATTTCTTGTGGCATGCAACCCGTCTTGAAGGGGATGCTTTACATTTAAGCTTTTTTATCTTTTGCCAGAAACAAAACAAATGCAGAGGAGGTTGACAGTGTTTTCCCATGTTGAGAGTGCCCTAGATTTCAGCGGCGGCTATTTTTAGAACACTTTGTTCATGGAATAAAGGACATATCAAACAAATTAATGGCATCTTTGTTTTTAGTTGTTTTGCTGTCAGGTTATGTAAATGTGTTAATGTAGTATTTCAACAAAGGACCCGTGCTCTACTGCATTTCTGATGTAATAGGGATGACATTTTTGTTTATATTGATGTTTTAGTCAGATTATTCTTTGTACTTGTTTGAATCCAGTTTTGGATTATGCTAGACTATATACGAATGGACTTTCAGAGCGACATAGCTGTAAAGAAACAGGTTTAAATCAGTGGAATCAAGCAAATCAGTGGCGTTTTTTTATAATAACAGAATCTAGTTTTGCTCCCTAACTTGAGGTCAAAGCTACAGAATCAAGGGTGTTTTTTGTCGATTTTCTGCAGAGGCTTACTAGCTCAAACAACAGCAACTTCAGTCTTTGTGCACTCTTGCCATACACTTCATTCAAGAAATGTTTGACCACCATTTTTCTAAAGACACTACAAATATCTTGAATTAAAGTCACATAATTCTCTTTCATTCTAATTAAAAGAGGAGCATGTAGCCTTTGAGTATTTCTCAGTTAAGTACACATTGCTTCAAGTAAACAGCCATTACTAAAGAACAAAAAATAAATTAAGAGCAGTGAGTGGTTTTCTCTTTTCTTTTCAATATTGTTGTTTGATGTCTATAAGGCTGCATTTACACATTATTAAGGTTTAATGCACAGATCTGATATTTTTAATCAATATTTAGATTTATATATACAGTATATATATATATATATATTTTCACTTAAAGGAATAGTTCACCCAAAAATGAAAATTTGCTGATAATTGACTCACCTTCAGGCCATCCAAGATGTATCTGAGTTTCTTTCTTCATCAAAACAGAATTTAAGATTTTTAGGATTTCATTTCTGGCCTCCTCCTCTAAACAATGCAAGTGAATGTATTCCATTTTTTGACAGTCCAAAATGCATATTTGGGGTGCATCAAAATAATCCACACAGGATTATTTTGAGAAACAAAACAAAACTTATATACTTTTTAACTACAAATGTTAGTTTCTGTACATCTCTGTGATGTGCGCTCATGAGAGGAATAACGTAAGCTCATTGGTAGTTTTGATGGGCGTTTTGACTGACCACTTGTGAACTGGATTTGACTTTTTACAAGTTCATAACCACAAGTATGCATGCAAGTGTTCAAGGGCATGAGAATGAGATTCAAAATGTCTGATTGCTGGAAGAGCTTATTTTATTTTGGAGTGTCATTGTGCCTTTTATACATGCCTTCTCATTTTTGGGGCGTTATGCGCTCAGGGTTAAGACCTCCCCAGCAGTGAATTGCTGGGTGGCAGGGTTTAGTGGTGCCTCAAGTCAAATCAAGTCAAGTCATATTTATTTGTATAGTGCTTTTCACAACAGACATTGTTTCAAAGCAGCTTTACAGGAAATGAAGCTATAATGGAAAATGAAGCTGTAATGTCTTAGTCATCATTGTGTGGTTTGATAAAAACATGATTGTAGATTGTGCCTAAATATGTAAATAATATTTGTATTTAGACCATAGTAAGCAAGCCAAAAGCAAATCTGGCAAGGAGCAAATAATAACAAAAATAAAAACTCCATAAGATGTTGGTTAATGGAGAAAAAAATAACCTTGGGAGAAACAAGGCTCACTTTGGGGGCCAGTACCCTTCTGGCTAAACGGCATGAATATAATGGCATTATTAGTTATTATTTATTATTACAAGTCATGGTTTAAATAAGTAAACTAAGTAAATATTAGGGGCCAATGATTAAACAAATGATTTTGTATGAACTGTAAGATTAATGAGTAAAAGTCTTAGAAGTCCATCTTGAATTAACTGTGGAAGTGCACATAGATGCAGTGTCCTTTGTTATTTGGCTGATGAAGTCTTTAATTGGCAATTAATTTATTGTCTATGTATTCCATTTTAAGAGAGTGTAGTCCATCCATTGACCAAGGCAATACAAGACTACACTCATGTTCCTCTGTCATTATGTTTCTCTAATTTCTTACTCATGCTGTTTGGCCTACTGACTCTCAGTCTGAGAAATGTGCTAATTCAGCTTATCCAGGGCCAGCTGTAATGCAATGAAATGGATTGTCTTAATGAAATGCTTTGAGATATCTTTAGCTCCTCTGTCGCTCTCTGCTCATTGTCAAAGTCCACTAGAATGCTTTGTCTTCAAGTACTGTGACTACAGCCCCACAACCCTACAGCGTCCTTTAAAATGCAGCGTTTATGGAACGAAATATTGAAAAACAGTAAAACACAACTTCAGATGTCTGAAGCATGTATACATAGACCAACACATTTTATATTCTGATTTATTTTAAATAACCTTTACATAGCAGTTGATTGCAAGGGGATGGTAAAATTAGAAGTGCTGCAACACAATGACATGTGCATTAAAGTAACGTCTATTGTTCAGTGTTGTATTATTAAAACACTCACCGCTCAAAGTTAGCCGTGTAGTTTATCAGTGGCTGTTTGTTAAAGGCTGAAATTGGAGAGTGTTGTGTTAAGAGACACATGGATCGGTTTCATGAAGGATGGCTTGTCAGGATTATTAGAGTAATAAGAACTCTGTGTTGAAGCCCATAGGCACTGTAATACTTTATATGTTCAGCGTCATGCTCTCAGTCTATAGCAGAGTGACCTGCCTCCAGCCAATCTCACAATGGGTCTGCACTGCAGCCTGCCAAACAAATAATACTCATTTCAATCATTTGCACCAAAACTTTTCACTATGTCGCTCATGTGGATCAGAGTTGCATAATGACATTTTTTCATAATTGAGAACAACGGCAAGCTGTTTCTCACTGACCAAAAAAAAAAAAAAACAACAAAAAAAAACAGCTTCATATCTCCTGTAGCGTGATGTGCTTGTCATTTATGCAGCACATGTACACCAGCAACCTGTGTTGCAGCCTTGTTGCCATGCAAACAACATGCTACCATGCTTGCCACGGTTGGAAACGGTCACTGTGCAGACGTTCGAACAGTGATTGAAAGCAGCAAATAAATAACCTTCACCAGTATGCGAAGAGAAGCTGGTGTCATTTATTGTATTAATTGTTTGTTAAATGATGGCTGTGTAGGAACCAAAGGCAAAACGGTGTGTTCTTTTTAATTTTTTTTTTATTTTATCCCCTTTTCTCCCAATTTGGCATGCCCAATTCCCACTACTTAGTAGGTCCTCGTGGTGGCGCGGTTACCTCAATCTGGGTGGCGGAGGAAAACTCCTCTGCTTCTGTGACTGTCAATCCGAGCATCTTATCATGTGGCTCACTGTGCATGACTCCACAGAGACTCACAGCATGTGGAGGCTCATGCTACTCTCCGTGATCCATGCACAACTTACCACGCACCCCATTGAGAGCGAGAACCACTAATCGCGACCATGAGGAGGTTACCCCATGTGACTCTACCCTCCCTAGCAACCGGGCCAATTTGGTTGCTTAGGAGACCTGGCTGGCATCACTCAGCACACCCTGGATTCAAACTCGCAACTCCACGGGTGGTAGTCAGCATCAGTGCTCGCTGAGATACCCAGGCTCCCCCAAGGTGGTGTGTTCTTGCTTTATTCGGCTTTAATGGCACTAGCAGCTGCAGTCACGTTGACAACACAGATGTGTATGTATGTGAGAGATATAGAGAGTTAATTGGTATTTCTCATTGTCAGGTGATAGGAGTTGTGCCTTTTGGGAATGACGGCTCTAGAGGTTTAGCGAAAGTCTATTTAATTGGATTGGAAACATTTTTTCTCTTCTTTCTTTCTTTCTTTCTTTCGCCACAGTCAGGTAATTTTCATAAGATCAGCCTGCTAAATACTTCTTTTCTGAGTGCATAGTCGCATTCTGAACACTCTGCTAATAACAAATTCAGGTAGGGACAACTGAACTGAAATTGAACAACTAGATTAATACAGTGATGTAATTTGAAGTGATGTAATAACAAATGGTGTACGATAATTTGTATTTTTTTCTGTCAAAAATAGCTAACATCAAATGTTTTTTGTTTACAGTCAATCATCTGTCAATCATTGAGTTAATATAAGGAGTGACTCCTATTCCATACACATAGTATTTTTTGAACGCAATAATGCACAAAATAGAGCTTGCATAGCTAGACACTTTTGAGTACTAGACACTCATTTACTTGTGTTGAGTAAGTGTTGGCCCTTAGGGGATTCACGCCGGCAAATAAATGTGTTGTCACTCCTGTAACTTTTTAGTGTGTGCATGCGCTATGATATCCATATGAGAGTTTGGACCATTCTGTTAGTATCTCTTGGCAATGGCTTGCATATGAAGGTCTTTTTTCACTCATTAGAGGTACTTTGACTGGCACGATGATTGTATATGTAGCTGAATACTTGCATAATTTGCTATAATCTTAGATTTATATGAAGACATAAAAAGGAGCTATTCTTGAAAAGGAGCTGTTCATGTTGACAGCCTGCTTATGCTTGTTTAGAGCTTTTAATGTAAATATTTCTCAATCCAATCATTATTCTGACAAGACACTTTCCCAGCTATCTGTCGCTGCTGACGATTCAAGTAAGCTATAGATAAAAGGGACGAGACCCCAGGCAATTAGAGGGCATAATGTGAGATGTGTGTCAAAGCCCTGATTTGATACGTTTTCAAAATTATGATGGGCTACTTAAATCTGTTTTTAGCGTGAAATTAGCTGTCAGTTCCCAGATTTACTGTTGGTTTCTTTTGCAGCAATGAGACTTGACCTCCCTGATGTAAACACACAGTAACACACATGCACCCTCTTAGTCGCTGATTGACGGCACTGGTTTTAATATCGCTGTGCGGACGGTCGGTGCTCGGTACAAACAGACCTCTGTGTGTGTTTGTGTGCAGGTGCCCTATTCTGTCAATTGCTGTCCTCTGACCAACCACCCCCGGCTACACGTACTACTCCCTGCTGTCACTGAGCTTTACTTTCATTAACACTCCAGACTGTGGAGTGATTCTTATGAATGTGATAGAGATCACAAGAATGTTACCAATATTTTTTACATTTTCTGCTGAAATGTTTTGCATGGTGGTTGCTGCTTAGAAAAGGATTAGCTATGCTGGATAAGTTATGTGATGAAGTGTAATAATTAGAGTTAGGGGTTTGTTCAAATACCCAACCCTAAGCTTGAGCAATAGTTGTTCTAGTTATTGACTTTGCAAAAAACATGGTTTAACCTGAAGGGTGGTTCTCAAAAAACCTGTCGGAAAAAATGTTCTGGTCCTTTTTACTCCAAAATCAAAAGAAACAAATCAAAAGTAAAGTACTGCGGATAGAAAATGATGCATATTGTTAGGGCCATTAAGATTTTTTATATTGTGACATTATTTTCATGACAGTTATGCACATTTTAGCCCCAATTCTCATCACCACAATGCAAAAAAAAAAAAAAAAAGATGGTCATTATGATATTCTCATTACTGCAACAGGAAAAAAAATATATATTATATAACATATTTAAGTATTTCTACATTAAAATAGAACTCACTTGGCACTGCCTTTTGATTTTCGCTGATTTGATATATTTTATATGATAAATAAAAATCATTGTACAACATCTTTTTACTGTAATAAATAAAAATTATGGTAATGAGAATCATCACTGAAAACAATGGGAAACTTCCGGAAGTGTTATGGAAACGTGAATTAGGGGGTAAAATGTTATAAAGTGTCCTAAAAATAATGTCACAAGTCAAAAAATATTGTCACTTTGGTATTCACATTACCACACCATGATAAAAATGATATTTAATTTTTCAAGTATTTGTACTAGGGCTGTCAATTGATTAAAACTTAATTACATGGTATGATGATTAACCCTTAATCGAATAAATCACAGTTAATCTCATATATATACATATTTGCTGAGAAAGCCCCTCAAATAACAATAATTGAATAAACAATGATAAATAAAATATATTATAAAAAATAATTCAGATAATTAAAATGTAGTACATTATTGTGGCAGATGAGTAAAGCATTGATAAGACGATACAAAAATTGGCTTTAGAATCCAGTAATTTGTTTATTCCCATATTATTGAACATAAGACAGTCATTGTCCCAAGTTCACAGCAATCTTTAGTCAATCTGTCAGAGAGAGATTTATTAGAAGGGCTTTTCTAATGGACGCATCAGTGAACACATGCATCTGACTAACGCATTTGGAGCACCTCACTGTCGTTGCATTGTGTCCTAAACATACCATTTTTAGGTTGCTGTGTGAAGTTTAACGTAGTTTGAAACTTGGATAAACATGTCTTGAGATCCCTGCGTTCGGAGTTGTGCTCCATCAAGCTGTGTTTAAACGGAAGAACACGTTCTCATCTTCTGCTGTCTGCTGTGGGTAAGTGTGGTTTGTACTCCGTATAAGATGCATGTTGCCTAAACAGCTGAAGTTTCGCTTACTGCCCCCTGGAGAAAACAGGTGGTACTTAAAGCTTGAATTGCCCCGATGGTAGGAATATTCCTTATATTGTTCAGGGACATGTTTAATTGCATTTATGCGTTATGGTAATGCGAATCATCATTGCAAATTATAAGAAGAGTAAATGTATATGCACAACGCATAACGGTAATGTTGATGTAAAATTTGCATAAGTGTCAAAATGCAAAAAATCTTTATGGTCATTAGGAATGCCACAGTGTGAGTTTTTGACTGTTTGAGATTAGCGTCTGAGAAAAAAAAAATCTCAGAAAATTCTCCATAAAAATTATATTTATTCTCCACAACACCTCACAAATAAACCTGTGGACTATGCACAATGACGGGAACATTGCTTACAGCAGGTGATTTGAAGTCTGATTATGATTAAAATGTTCATTTATTGTTCAGTGCAGTGAGGTTTACCATGCTGATAGTAACTACACACAAATGCACCACGCGCTGTCAACACGCTTAAACATTCCAAACAGAATTTGCATCTCTAAATTCCTCCTTTTAAAAGCAACATAGCTAAAAAAAATTGTGTACTCACTAGTTTGTTGATGGACAACTAGTGGAACATGTTGTCCCATTTGTAGGACGTGGTGTACCCTTATGTGCATTTTTACATCCGTCTTCTTCAGAAAGCCTTAGCCATTTCAAATACTCCAAGCAGCTGATTGAGTTTGATTGATCGAATTCCTGTTATATTTTAGATTTCGTGTGTTGCCCCAATTTCACGTGAATTGAAAGTTCAGGTTCAGTCCGCAATACCTGGCAAAGTACCATGTGGACACTGTCTGTAACCATAATAATATCTCCACTAACCACCCAGGCACCAAACACGAGATTTTCACATTTAGACTTAAACCAAAAAACTATTTGAAATGATATATTTACAGTATAATCTAATATGTATATACAGTTGTGCTCAAAAGTTTGCATACCCTGGCAGAAATTGTGAAATTTTAGCATTGATTTTGAAAATATGACTGATCATGCAAAAAAAACTTTTATTTAAGGATAGTGATCATATGAAGCCATTTATTATCCAAGCCAATTATAGGTTTACATACCCTTGAATGTTTGGCCTTGTTACAGACACACAAGGTGACACGCACAGGTTTAAATGGCAATTAAAGGTTAATTTCCCACACCTGTGGCTTTTTAAATTGCAATTAGTGTCTGTGTATAAATAGTCAATGAGTTTGTTAGCTCTCATGTGGATGCACTGAGCAGGCTAGATACTGAGTCATGGGGAGCAGAAAAGAACTGTCAAAAGACCTGCGTAACAAGGTAATGGAACTTTATAAAGATGGAAAAGGATATAAAAAGATATCCAAAGGCTTGAAAATGCCAGTCAGTACTGTTCAATCACTTATTAAGAAGTGGAAAATTCGGGGATCTCTTGATACCAAGCCAAGGTCAGGTAGACCAAGAAAGATTTCAGCTACAACTGCCAGAAGAATTGTTCAGGATACAAAGAAAAACCCACAGGTAACCTCAGGAGAAATACAGGCTGCTCTGGAAAAAGACGGTGTGGTTGTTTCAAGGAGCACAATACTTGTTGACCCCTTTCCAAACATAGCGCTTATGGTTGTGACCATAAAGCTCTCTTTTGGTCTTGTCACTCCAAATTACAGTGTGCCAGAAGCTGTGAGGTGTGTCAAGGTGTTGTCGGGCATATTGTAACTGGGATTTTTTGTGGCATTGGTGCAGTAAAGGCTTCTTTCTGGCAACTCGACCATGCAGCTCATTTTTGTTCAAGTATGGCCATATTGTGCTCCTTGAAAGATAATTGACCCTGATTATTAACAGGTGGACATAACGATGTGTTTGGTTGTAACAAAGGTACTTAATGATGTTTTGCCTATTGATGTGTGCCTGTCAAAGATCATTCTGATGGTAATGTTGCTGTTTTGTTAAATTAATAAATGGGAATAGTAAGTGTTTTTAAATTCAGTTCCTGTCTTCATTGGCACGTTTTCTTTAACTGAAGACCTTTTTGCTGATTTTGGAGGACTTACAGATTGCTGCTCTTTTTCTTGGCATCAGTCTTTCTCTGTTTTCTTTTTCCTTCATTCCTGTTACCAGTTCTGTCTAGAGAAAGGAAACCTTTTAGAGGTGTAGTGAAGATGTTGTTTTGCAGCTCAGTCAACCAGAGTAAATCAGATTACATTTGGGCAGGAGGACTGCGCCAAGAGCAGCTCACCTATTATTCATGTGAAGAACACAGCAACGGCCTGGAGGAATACACAAGAGTGTATATAGGGGCATGAGGGGGTTAATCAGCGCTGAGGTCATCAGTGTGAGCTGTGAATTGATTGCTTTTTTAGGGAATGTGGAAACCCCCTTAGCTGGAGCATGAGTGCTACCTCTCTCACATGTGCACATATGAGTTGCATTAGTGCGGAGACACACACACATTTCTGCAGTTTCCAACACTAGTCTGCACTCTCACAAATAATCTTTATTACTCCGTCTGTCTCACTCTTGTTGCAGTCTCCGTTCATTTTGATGCGCTCCTGTTTTCTTTGTCTGTTTCTAAGGAAATGCATGTAGTGAACAAAGCTGGTTCAATCTAGCCTCTTACATCTGGACTAAAAGCTATGAAACATTTTCTTTAACAAAGAGTTGAAAAATCTTCCCCTTCTGAGTTTGTAATTAACATGATTTCAATGCTATTAGAAAAAAACTGCTTCCGTTTTGAGGACAAATATTTTCTTCAAAAGCAAGGTGCAGTCATCATCATGTGGAAAATATTTGTGGATGATGTGTTTTGCAATTTTAAGGGTCATAGGAATGTTTTTGATGATTTTCTCCTTTTTTTGAATAAAATGGCTGACTTGGATTTAATGCAGCAGTTGACACCCACTCTGTTTCTTTTCTTGATACAAAAGTCCTATTTGAATCTGGTACTCTTTGGACTACTTTATATACTAAACCCACAGATAAAAAAATTTTTTTTACACGCTTCGAGTGTGCTTCCTACTTGTCTTAAGAAGGGGTTGCCATACACACAATTTCTTCGGCTGAAACGCATCTGCACTTTAGAATCCAATTTCGAGGACGAAGTGGTTAAAATGTACAAGCAGTTTTGTTTAAGGGGATATCCAAAGAAGTGTCTTGATGAGTGCGTAACGCATCCCATTCACCGACTAAGAAAGACAAACCTTTTTCTGTTGTTTGTACTACTATGTATTCAGTGTATAGTCAAGAAATTAAGAACATTATCAGAAAGCATTGGCATATATTATAAAGTGATCGTGTTTTCGATTATAGAGTGAAAAATGTTAGAGATTATCTAGTTAAATCCGATACCATAGATAGAATGTGACAGATGGTTAAGTAAAGACATTGTTTTTTTCCTTTGTCTTAACTGTGCTTTGTGTAAAAATTATACGTAGGAGAACTTCCTCTTTTAAAAATCTCCCATTGCACTTCATTTTAGTGAGGTGAATCGCTCCATTTCTGAATTTAACTTTCTAGTGATTAAACAAATTAAACATCACCGTAGAGGAGGGAATACTGAACGTAGACTCTTACAGAGGGAATGTAGATGGATTTTTGAATTTAATGTATCCATTGGGAATGAATGATGATCTTTCTTTGAGTTGTTTTTTTGTAGATTGAAATGTTAAGGTATTGAATGAATTTTTTCTTGATGTACAGAACTGTACAAAGTTGATGGTTGTGTACATGTGTATGTGAGAGCTGAGATATTCTTCTAAAAGTCTTAATTTGTGTTCTGGTGAAGAAAGAAAGTCATAAACATCTGGAATACAATGAGGGTGAGTAAATGATGAGAGAATTGTAATTTTTGGGTGAACTATCCAGGGCTCCAGACTAAAAAAATTACTTAAGAGCCATTGACTCCTAAACTGAAACATTAAGGAGCCAAATGGCTGTTTTTAGTCGCCAAATCACAGAATTGCTCGATTTAGTTCACTGTTCAGAAACAAGATAGACAGCCGAAGAAAAAGAAGACAGCTGATAACCCATTTATCTGAGGTTTAATAAACAGTATGTATAGTTGAGAAGATAAGTTTGCATTCCCTTTTGTCTCAAATGTTCACACCCCTTTCATAATTTATACAAATTTAAGAGATAAAATGTTTGTTATTAAGTACTCCCCTTCTGAATCTACATTACAGATATTTACATAAAGTATAGTATGCATATAGTAGTGTGTTGTCTTCTTGAGCATCAGTGAATGTTTGCACCTTGTGTAATAGTTGTGTGCAAGTCCCTCAGATGTCCTCTGTGTCAAAAGCTTGATTATATATATATATATACATCGGCGGCCAAAAGTTTGGAATAATGTACAGATTTTGCTCTTATGGAAATATATTGGTACTTTTATTCACCAAAGTGGCATTCAACTGATCACAATGTATAGTCAGGACATTAATAATGTCAACAATGACTATTACAATTTGAAAAAAATGTTCAGAACTTCTTAAACTACTTCAAAGAGTTCTCATCAAAAAATCCTCCACGTGCAGCAATGACAACTTTGCAGATCCTTGGCATTCTAGCTGTCAGTTTGTCCAGATACTCAGGTGACATTTCACCCTACACTTCCTGTAGCACTTGCTATAGATGTGGCTGTCTTGTCGGGCACTTCTCACACAACTTACAGTCTAGCTCATCCCACAAAAGCTCAATGGGGTTAAGATCCATAACACTCTTTTCCAATTATCTGTTGTCCAATGTTTCTGTTTCTTTGCCCACTCTAACCTTTTCTTTTTGTTTTTCTGTTTCAAAAGTGTCTTTTTCTTTGCAATTCTTCCCATAAGGCCTGCACCCCTGAGTCTTCTCTTTACTGTTGTACATGAAACTGGTGTTGAGCGGGTAGAATTCAATGAAGCTGTCAGCTGAGGACATGTGAGGCATCTATTTCTCAAACTAGAGTCTCTGATGTACTCATCCTCTTGTTTAGTTGTACATCTGGCCTGCCACATCTCTTTCTGTCCTTGTTAGAGGCAGTTGTCCTTTGTCTTTGAAGACTGTACAGGGCTTGACAATAAGGACTGCCCGATGGCCCGGGGCCAGTATGAGAGATTCGGGCCAGTTGCTAGAACTTTAACTTGCCCGATCGGACCAGTGCTGCATTTATAACATTAGTGCAAGCAAACAACAAGCGAGAGAGCACAAAATTACACTGAGTGAACAAAGTATTGTAACTGACGAGCAAGTGCGATTCTATTTAGCTCGCAAAGATGCATGAGAGCATAATATACTGGACGCACCAAGGCACAGTTGCGTGCACACATAAGAGCATGCAGACACCGAGCACTCTCTCCTAGCACTGTCCTCGCTCTTTTCCAAGTGTCTTAGCAGCAGCCATTACCAATGTGAATAAAATAGCAGGAAAAAGCCCACTTTTGCACGTCTTGCGCAACATTTTAAGTAGGCCTGTCCCCGCACATTCCATGTTCATAGTGCGCAAAATCCCCGCATTTTTTGTTTTTACATGTTGGTGAAAAGTATTAATCCACACATTGGAACACAAGAAATCAACCGTTTCTTTCTATAGGACTGAAAATCCATATCTCTCCATACATGTCTCATCATCATCTCTCTCCGTGCAGCGTAGACTGTTTAACATGCATGCGTTCTCATAAAGGGACAGAGCGCTAGTTGTATTCCCACTGTAAAAAAACAAACACATTTTCTCTCATTAATTCGCCTTTAGAGATGAAGCGCAGAATGAGACATAATAAACTTTGTTAAACCCTGATTATACACGTGCCTGGAAATCACGAGCTGCTCAGTTTCCAAAATGTAAGTATACATTTAATTAGGTGATGTTTCAAAATGTAAACGTTAATTCATCAAGATAATGGCGTTTGATATGAAAAGAAGCAAAACTGCTATTAGGCTATTATTATCAGAGCTGTTCAGCTGCAGGTTAAAGATGAATATTTAAAACAGTCTACTTCATTTCATCCTCATAAATCACCTGCTACATGTCTCATTTCTGGACCATACAGGTATTTTTGTTTTTGTGCTTTGTATATCAGTCTGTGTTGGTCTTGTTTGGGTTGTCTGATTTTATGTTTATATCCACATTCTTAATTCATAGATTAGTCATATCTACCTACTGTATATTACACAGTCACAACCAGTTTAGTAGCAAGTCTCCTCTCTCAGGGATTCATATGTTTATTACATTCAGCCAGTAATCAAATCTTTAACTCAGTGACTAAATCTTTGATCCTGTATGTGAAAACACTACACATGGCCAAAAGTTGCATGACTAAACGGGTGACCGAAAACACAAAATCTCCTCAACTGCTGGTGCCAGTAAAAATCATAAGCACTGGCCCAAAACGTTTTTTGGCAATTTCAAGCATCATATAGACTTCATTCCACAAAACAATGATTGACTGAGTTTCTAGAGAAAGCTGTTTCTTTTTTTTGCCATTTTTGACCTAATATTGACCTTAAGACATGCCAGTCTATTGCATACTGTGGCAACTCAAAAACAAACACAAAGACAATGTTAAGCTTCGTTTAATGAACCAAATATCTTTCAGCAGTGTTTGATATAATGGCAAGTGATTTTCTAGAACCAAATGATCAATTTAGCATGATTACTCAAGGATAAGATGTTGGAGTGATGGCTGCTGGAAATGGGGCCTGTCTAGATTTGATCAAAAATGACTTTTTTCAAATAGTGATGGTGCTGTTTTTTACATCAGTAATGTCCTGACTATACTTTGTGATCAGCTGAATGCCACTTTGGTGAATTAAAATACCAATTTCCTTCCGAAACGGCAAAATCTGTACATTATTCCAAACTTTTGGCTGCCAGTGTATATACATATATACACTGATCAGCCACAACATTAAAACCACCTGCCTAATATTGTGTAGGTTGCCCTCGTGCCGCCAAAATAGCGGCAACATGCATCTTAGAATAGCATTCTGAGATGATATTTTTCTTACCACAGTTGTACAGAGCGGTTATCTGAGTTACCATAGAACCAGTCTGGCCATTCTCTGTTGACCTCTCTCATCAACAAGGCATTTCCATCCGCAGAACTGCCGCACACTGGATGTTTTTGGCACCATTCGGAGTAAATTCTAGAGACTGTTGTGCGTGAAAATCCCAGGAGATCAGCAGTTACAGAAATACTCAAACCAGCCCGTCTGTCACCAACAATCATTCATGCGATTATCTAATCAGCCAATCATGTGTCAGCAGTGCAGTGCATAAAATCAAGCAGATATGGGTCATATATATATATATAATTTAAATTGTTTTAAAATATTGCCTTAGTCTTTCTTTACTGTTAACAGGTGGCCCAGACACAGACACTACAAAAGTGCAAATTGAATGAAATCCCAGATGCAGTTTATTGTGCTACTCCAATCCCAATCAATAATTACCAGAACAAAAAAAGTAGTACACAATACGGGACTTTTAATTATAAAGAAGCCCGAAATACACATGGGACTCTTATTTTGAAATGTCTGTGCTCTCAGTTGTGAAGACTGACTCCTTTTCGGTTGATTCATTAAAAAGACCCGGTTCAAAAGTTGTTTACAACTCTCTCGCACGGAGTTTGTTGTTGCGTGTGGAGCAGCGAGCTCGTCAGAGACAGAACGGGTGAAAAGCGGCGCGAGACACAAGTGCACGCTCTAAAGATGTATTCAATAACTCACAAGATGATATCTGATGAAACCGCATATGAACACACACAACCTGACTGTCGCCAATGGTGACTAGATTTTAAACGATTGTCCCAATCAATTATTTTTGGTCACATTTGCGACTATTTTAGTCACAGTCTGGAGCTCTGACTATCCCTTTAAGCTCCTCATCCCAAATCTGGAGAAATGCTGTCATCCTCCATGTCGGTGTATTAATTTTGTAGCTTATGTTAGTTTAATAGCCAAAATCTTTGGAAATATGTGAATGAGAAGTTTTTTTTTTTTTTTTTTCTCAGTATCAATGCACATTATGCCATGTACAGATCAAGCAATTTTTTAATTATTGATATTTCAAATTGAAATGTTTAAATTCTAACATAAAAGGATGACACGACTATTTTATAAGGTTAGAATAGAAAAAAATTGCCACTGTAAATGTCAAAAATGGCCCCTGGAAATCAAATATTTCCCTAAAATGGAAAAAGTGTATTTCTGACCCAGGTTCCATCTGACCTATACAGGAATTGAGAAAAGTAGCCCCCCGTGAGATTTAGGTGAGTTTGTTGTAAAATTTTGGATGTTTCTGTTTTACGAGTTTTATTCCCCCACCAAATGTATAAATCGGCGGTTGTATTAAACGTGCTTGCTAACAACAAAGACAAAATCATCTTTTAAAAATACCTCTATATGACATTCACTGAATTAAAGGAAAAAAATTATTTTATTGTTATCAAGTGTTTTCCATTTAAAATTGTCTAAAAATCCTTAAAACAAGATACATTAACTTGAGAAGCAACATATAAGATATTTAGACTTGCTTATAAGTGTATTTTGTATACAAGTGTATTTTTTCACTTGGTTATACTTCTGTGAGTGCAGTAAAGACAAAATACACTTCTATTCAAGATCTATTCTCTAAAAGCAAGTCTAAATATCTTATATGCTGAATGCATCTTTTTAAAGGATTTTTAGATATTATAAAATATTGTTATTTGTAATATTATATTCAACATTCTCAGATAAAAAAATTCTTCTGCAGTATAGCTGCTAAAGTAAATGTACGTCGTTTTAAAGAAGTTTTAGATATTTATATTGGAATACAAGCCAAAACAAAAACAAATCAAAAACGTATTTTGTTGCAGTGTATAATGGAGCAAAGACTACCCTCTCTCACCTTTCTGTTCACTTCAATCCATCTTTAACTCTCTCGCATTAATAAAGCTGCGTATTGCCAATTTTCTTCAAGATAAGAAATGCACAGTGACATATATTATGATTCAATAAGTCGTGAGCCATCACGTTATAATCTAGCTGCAGTAAGCACGCGCACTCGAGGGATGAGCCGGGTGCAGTTTCAATCTCTCCCTCTTAGATCGGGACACTTCGCGCAACTCATAGAAGAGGCGCTGGCCGCACAGAGAAATGCCAGTTATTGTTTGTAGTTATTTACATGATCTGTTTCCGTATTATTTGAAATTGAATAAAGCTATAAGGCATTAAATATAACTGCATTAAAGATGTAACGCCGGAGTGTTTCCTTTAAAGAGCTCCGGCTCCGCTTACTCCACAACGAGAGTGCTTCTGTATTTATTTATTTTGTATTTTTGTATAATTCTCTCATACTTTGGGATCTACATCACCTGAAGCTGTGAAAGTTTAGAGTGCATCTGGACTGCGAGCGGTGTTTTCTTCCTCTCAGTGCAGTGCTGCTCTCGCGCATCATCATTAGAGTTTAATGTGATCTCATGTTACATTAAATGAGATCAAACGACTATTCGACAATGAACATTTTTGTCTGCAATTTTTTATTGTCGACATTGTCGATAACATTGACTAATCATTTCAGCCCAAATGCTAACAATGTGGAAAACTGCGTTGATTTCAATGAGAGTGATTCAGTTTGACACATGTAGTTTTACTGATTTCTCACAAAGTCAAAAGAGATGAAAGTGTCTCTCTCTTCTCTTCGGTGGTCTTTTGTTCCTACTCTTGTCTGTCTGTCTTCATTAAGGTGCTTTTAATCACTCACAGCTGTTTTCAAAGTGAGAATGTCATGGACTGCACATGCTCTTAAGACCTGCATCTGAGAACCTCTTTTCTTATGTAACCTCAGCATTATCTGTGTAGTATCAGTGATACAGTTGGGACGTGTCTCATGACTGCTGTGTTTGCTGTGGTACAGTAACTGGCTGATAGACCAGCCCAATTGACTTGACCTATTTTTGTTTGTTTACTTTGGGACACCTCCTCTTTGTCTGTTCAGTGTTTGTCCAAAGTGAGACATGTTGTTTTTGGTGACATGTGGTACAGTGTCCTCTGTTATACTGTATCTCCGTGTTTGTTTTCACAGCATTGCCTCAGTCCATGAGATGAATGAAAGTTTTTGACGACTTGCTGTTCAATAATGTGTCATAGTTGGGGAGCATGACATTATTTATTCTAGGGCTGTGTCAATTCAATCAAATATCAATATATTGCGATACTTTTTCTCATGATATTGTATCGATACTTAGATCCATGTATTGTGATATTGTGATATTTTCATTGCAGTCCGAGACACTTCGATGAGGCATGAAAGAGACAAACTGATCCTGCAGGATTCACGGTTTCTCTCACAGACATGCTGGACCTCTCTCAAGCATTTGGATTGGGCCGGGCAAAGATATTAATTTTCTACTTAATCTTCATTTGTACGATCCCAATGTCAGTTCTTAAAATGCCAAGATTGCTCTTTCTTTCTATCTGCAATCTCTTACAATTGTATGTGTGCAAATCCTTCCCATATGCTACAAAAAGTGTCTGACTAGCCACTGGCTGATAATTTTTTAGATTTCTCTCACCAGTGTTTGAGTGGTGTAGTGGCATAGAAGTTCAGCACTGGGATCTTTTCACTATGTGCTGAGAGGAAAAGCTTTGACTCTGTGTGATGTGAGTCCAAAGACTAGATCCAAGCAAACCATTTGTTGTTTAATAATGTCTCTTTTAATATCCTTTGTTCTCTACAGACAGTTATTTATCAAAAACAACAAAAGAAACATTTAATTTTAATCACACATAGCATGGATGCTGTAAAGAAGCCAGTCGACCAAACAAACACTGTCAAAGTCCCTTCCACAGGTCTTAAAGAGACAGTACCGTTTTAGCACTTGTTCTCCCCTGTAATGAATAAAAGCATTAGCTGAAAGATAATTTCTTTCATACTGTAAGCAAAATGGACATTATAACTGAAATATACCCAAATTAACTGAAATTAAAAGCAAAATCGATATCGAATCGTGACGTGTATCGCAATACGTATCATATCGTGAGGTGGCTGGCGATACCCAGCCCTAATTTGTTTTGTTTGGAAGTTGCCTTTAGACACAGAGTTCTTGATGTTTATTTAAATGGATAGTTGCAACTATATTCTGACCGTTCTGCCTTTAAACCTCGATTTTTCCTTTTTTTTTTTAAAGAAAAGGAGGGACGAGTCAAATTCAGTTTTTGTGATAATCAACATTATGCCACAAATGCTGTCGATTGAGCTTAACTTGTATTGAACCCGGAATATTCCTTTAAAAGATCAGCCAATGTTTCATAGTACAGATAATTGATTTTGTCGGCCGATACTGATAATTGATTGGCTGATACATGGATCCATCACATTATTGTTATTTTATATTACAGTCTGATATGTTACAGTTTATATTTGTTATATTATAAAAGATATAAAGATATATATATTTTCGTGGGAGTTTGGCGTGAGTCTCTGCTGACAGCTCGCGCAACAGATCGCTTCATACGCTCTTCCAGACAGGAGCTGGTTGACGTCCACAGTGCGGCTCAGACAGTGACACTCGGACTCAGAGTTCAACTGAATGACACACAAATGTGCCCGTTCATGGCATTAATAAAGTATATGCACTTAAAATTCTATTTTTTGGACATTAAAATGTGATTGGAATTTGAATGCCCCACGGTTGTCTCAAATAACTGCGGTTAGATCAAATAACGCGATCAGACGGTTGTTTAATAATCACAGCAGGCCTAATTACATACAAGTGCTTTTGCAGTGTGTGTTATCTGACAGTGTCTGCCCTGCCGTGCCCCGTCTCCAGCTGAGCTCAGCAGCACCGCTGTGTTTACTGATCTCTGTTTTCATGTGGGAGGAAGAAAACGTGTTTGTGTGTGAGAGGCGGAGCTTTAGTGGAAAGGTCGTAAACAAAGGCATTGTTTTAATCTGCCGTCAGAAGAAAGTACAGAGCATGCTCTCTCTGCAGATGTTGCCTCAGGTCACAACAGAGCGCATTTCCGTCGCTTTTATTTTCTTAATACTCTCCCCACACATCTCTGTGTTTATTTTTGTTGTGCAGCCTCTTTGTCAGGGGGTTTGTAGGCAGGAAGTACAGTGAGGTTTGTGTGTGATGTGGTTTTCACTGTGGAACCTGAATAGAACGTGCAGCTCGTAAACAGTGCATGGTTCCTGGTTTACATGCTAATGCACCAGGCAGGATTGGAAATTATGTATGTACTTCCAGTTTATATGTTTTGCTGTTTTTGTTAAAGGTTTCTTTAATAGAACCCCCCCCCCCCCCCAACAGATGTTTTCTGTACGCTTTCTTTTGTTAGATCTGCTGTTAACACATGTTCATGTCCATTTTTTTTTTTTCCCCATTTGAAATGCAATTTTTTCCAGTTTATTTTTGGACAGAATCTTTATGGCTGGGTGGTATGATAGTATAAACCGTGCGATGGAAGGAATGTCAGAGTGACAGAGGGGGCACAGTGGTCTGGCTGAGGGGGAAATGGATTTAAGAAAAGGATTTTACCAAGGATAAGGATGAATGAATGATGCAAATGATGTAACTAAATATTTCAAGCATAAGTGGAGAGATGTGGTCCTCATGACAAGAGTTTTAACACCAGCACACAGTGCATTCAGTTGTTCTAATTGTGAGTACAGCTGTTCACTACCTTTTGCTGTGTTTTGTTAATGAATATAAGTGCTCTGGTCTGATGAAACAAAAATTGAACTGTTTGGCCATAATGACCATCATTATGTTTGGAGGAAAAAGGGTGAAGCTTGCAAGCCGAAGAACACCATCTCAACCGTGAAGCATGGGGGTGACAACAGCATGGTGTAGGGGTGCTTTTCTGCAGGAGGGACTGGTGCACTTCACAAAATAGATGGCATCATGATATATTGAAGCAACATCTCAAGACATCAGCCAGGAAGTTAAAGCTCGGTCACAAATGGGTCTTCCAAATGGACAATGACCCCAAGCATATCTCCAAAGTTGTGGCAAAATGGTATTGGGCCTCATGTATTCAGATAGAAGACAAAGGCAGGCCTAACACAGCCGTAAAACCTAACTCAGGCCCCCACATACCAGGTCATAAATTTTACAAAAAAAAATTGCGCCAAAATCAAACAAAGGGAGTCCAAAACGGACTACAAATCCCATGAAGCCTTGCTCACTAAAGGATCGAACTCTGAACTCCTATTGGATGAGGCACACGACAGAACGCCCCTCAACCATGACATCATCAGGAGTAGAAATACCTCTGAAATGCTTCCGGGATTTGCTTCCAGCAACTTTGCTCGCCGTGTGTAGACGCAGCTCAGCGCTGCTCTCGGGTGCAGCCTCGTGGCACAAGGAAGTAACGCTGACTTGAAACTGTAGCCATACAATCTCCATCTTGCTGGACGAGTTGAGATTACTCTGTGTTCCACCGAACACTCGAATGGATCCGAAGGAGACCGCCGAGCAATCCGCATCTTCATCCGTTTGCCTGCAGAAGTGAATAGAAAAGATTTCTCTTCCCTCTTCAATCAAGTCAACGTCACTGATTTCTCCGCCAGCCCGCCAAGAATCAGCAGCCATACCGCCCGCCGACAGAGCGAGGAAACGGCCTCCCGTCATCACCCGAGCCTCGAGGAACCGAGTCCGAGTTAAAGGACGGATGAACACACATTCTACCTGTGTCCTCATGCGATTCAAGTAAGAGGTTTACGTCTGGGCAGAGATAGAATATTATAGTGTGTTATTCTTGTGTATCAAGATTATTGCTTGTACAGTTTATGGACCGCCATGTCCGCTCATTATTAATACTCAGGGTATTAATTATCACGAATTTGATTTGCTATATTGTAGTCCAACCACATTGGGCTGTTGTGCATTTCCGCCATCGCGGGTGAGACCGGCAAACTGAGTTCATCCATTAAAGAATCAAAGACCGCGAGATGGTTTACGAGCCGTCCACCGCGTCTCTGGGTGATAAACTAACAGCTGCTTTCTCTCCCACGATCGCTAAATCGGCTTTGGGGCCGTCACTTAATTCTCTCTCTCTCTCTCTCTCTCTCTCTCTCTCTCGTACTAACCGCGTGCGCGCGCGACCCCTCACAAACATTCTGGCACACATTTTTGGCTAGTAGATAGCTTCGTGATAAAGCTCAGCTTTGTCCCTAAGCTACCATTGACTGGTTTCTCTCTGCCCACATTCTCGGCCATATTCCCTGGCCGGAAATCGCGCATGACATACTCTCCACGAGAGTCACGTCCGCCATTTTGTGCGCGTCCCTCCTTACACACACACACACACACACACACTCACACACACACCTTATGTGTTATAGGATTATTTTAGTTTCCATATCTAATCATATCACTGTTTAGTTTGTAGTTGTAAGTCGGAAGTTTATTGACTGCATTGTATTAATTATTCATTGATATTACTGCATAAATAAACGTTGTTTATATTACAAAGAGAAGTGTTTTGGTTTGTTTTGCATACGCCTGTGTCATGCTGACGGGATGTCAGTGCTTGGATTCAAACCTTCATTCATTGTTTTTTTTTCCCGAAAATCAATATTCTTCGGATGTCGATTTTCCTAAGAAAACAATCTAATATTGAGACTGTTTTACTATCTGGTTATTAGTCCCTGATTCCAGGGTGGTGCCCCGTCAATGTTAATCCTTATTAATATTCTATTGATTTTTGATAATTGATAATTATCTTTGATGATTGTTGAATTTGAATGATCAATAAGCTAGTGTTAATTTTAATTATCGATGTTTCATCGATGTTAATGATTAGTGGTTATCTTTGATAATTGTTGATTTTAAAGGATTAAAAAAAAGCTAACATTGATTTTCATCAGTGTTCTATTGATTTTAATAATTAATGATTATCTTTGATAATTGTTGATTTAAAGGATTAGAAAAAGCTAACATTGATTCTCATCAATGTTCTATTGATTTTAATAATTAATAATTATCTTTGATAATTATTAATTATTGCTAATAACCAAACCCGCTCCTAGACGTAGCACACTACATTTACTGGAGCCCCATATGAGCTTTTAATGAGTTAGATTCATAACTAAAGAAATAATTATTAACTATTTCTGATAGTAACACTGATCTAAACAACCAGTAGGTAAACAACAAAGTCAAGGTATTGGAGTGGCCATCACAAAGCCCTGACCTCAATCTGATAGAAAATTTGTGGGCAGAACTGAAAAAGTGTTTTTGAGCAATGAGGCCTACACAACCTGACTCAGTTACACCAGTTCTGTCTGGAGGAATGGGCCAAAATTCCAGCAACTTATTGTGAGAAGCTTGTGGAAGGCTACCCAAAATGTCTGACCCAAGTTAAACAATTTAAAGGCAATGCTACCAAATACTAACAAAGTGTGTGTAAACTTCTGACCCACTGGGAATGTGATGAAAGAAATAAAAGCTGAAATAAATCATTCTGTCTACTATTATTCTGACATTTCACATTCTTAAAATAAAGTAGTGATCCTAACTGACCTAAGACAGGGAATGTTTCCTACGATTAAATGTCAGGAATTGTGAAAAACTGAGTTTAAATGTATTTGGCTAAATTCTGACTTCAACTGTATCAAAGCCAAGACTCGCGCTGCCTTTTAGACTGACAAATCTGTGTCCCCTTCGAAATTTCAAATACCCCCTCGGGTAAATTATCCTGGCTCTGACCTACACATTTTCCAATGAACCACCAGTCCGCAGTAGCGTAAACATACACGTTCAAGAACCATTAATGAAACTGAAATTCATGAAAATCGTAAGGTTCCAGTATTTAAAAAAAAAAAAAAAGATTATAATGAGAGCGATTTAGGTTTGATGCATTGTGGCGCATTGCTCATGTCCAATATAAACACAATGTTACTGTTGGTTGTTAATGGTTGCCAAGCAACGTCACAACCTGGTGCAATGATAAATGTTTTTGCACTGATGCCACACTTATCATTCATTTGTTAAATAATAATAATAATAAAAAAATCATGTTCAAAGATTTCAGTTAAAATAACTGTTTTCATGAAATAAAACATTACCATGATATAAAATGTTTCATACTATATGTTTTTTTTTTTTTTTTTGTAGCAGCACCCACCACTAGAGTCTTGTATCAGGAATGCAGATGTGGCCATTAGCAATGTTAATAACATGTCAAACACACCGTAGGCTTCTATCTAGGCTTCTTGACTTAATGTTGACTAAAGACTTAAGTATAGTCTCCTCAATAAATTGTATCAATAATGTAGAGCTGTTCAATAACATATGAGCCCAGAGGCTTGATAACCGATGCTGTATGAAGAAATGACAGCATAAACGAGAAACGTTCCTGCCATTTCCCCCCGGGCTCTGAGGAACACAGGATTCTGTCTGGCTCACGAGAGAGAGCGAGTGTGTGTGTGTGTGTGTGTGTGTGTGTGTGTGAGAAGGTGACAGATGTGGAGAAGATGTGCCGCCCCGTGACAGGCAGGGCAAATGAGGACACACTGATACCACAGCAGTGTAGGATTGCTCGTCGTGTACAATGTTTTTTCTTTCTTTTATTTTTGAAGAGATAAACATGAGGGGGGCTGGTCTCCACAGGCTATGGTTTGAGTAACATTAACATCTTATTTCATCATCTCCGTCGCTTCATATTGTTCTCGTTTCACTGCATGGATGCCGGCTACAAGATGAGAGCATTCCGTGTTGTTGTGCCACGCGTCGCAAAAGAAGCTTCCATCCACGGTAATCTGATAAGAAAATAAAAAAAGCCGAAAATAATACCAAATCCCTCTCTCTTCCGTGCTCTCTCTCGCTCTCTCTCTTTGCTCCAGTGATTTGAAAGGCAGATATGTGGTTGTGCGAGGTTAGCAAATCAGTGCTAGCGGAGCGGCGTCTGGGCCCGCAGTGATTGGACTGCAGCGGTCTGGGCCCAGCCAGTCAGAGAAGTCCTGCTGCCATTAGTGAGGGGCAGATTTTCCAGCAGTGTACACGCTAGCACAGAGCAGTGCTGCTCGAGTGAATAATAATCACTCTACTGTCTGAAGTGGCAGGTAGGACAGAGAGATGTGCCGACGTGCTTTTAGATGTGATTTATTGATGAAAACGTTCTTTCTGTGCGCTCTTGGAAATATCGCAGGGCTTGTTAAGAGCTTGTTTGTTTGCATATACATATGTAACCCAGACAATTAAACAAATGTATTATTATCGTAATTATAAAGCACATGTGATGCTTCAAATTACATTGTTTTTCCCTTGTGGGTATGAAAAAGTGCATTTTTAATTTGTTAGAAATGTCTTTCTCTTACACTCTACTCAAGTGGCTATTTTCTATATAATGGAATAATGGAATGGAATTTTAATAATGGAATTTTGGTCAAATACATGGTATTTTCTGTGTAAAAAAAAAATACTGTATGCATCACATGGTTACTGATGGGGGCTGTGTAGATGCAATCAAATATTGATATCACGATGCTTATTCTCATGATATTGTATCGATACTTTAGATCCCTATTAGATCTCTATTAATCAACATTTATATTCAGCTATTTGTGTATTCCTATCATGTAAACACAACAAAGTCGGCACACTATTACTCCCAAATTAATTTTAATGAACTCAACAAGAGAAAAATTGATTTTTTGTTTCAAACTACATGCTCTTTTAGACATCAGTATATAACTGAAGTATACCCAAATGAATTAAAAGCTTGTGAATCATAATCAAATCAAATCATGGTATCGTGATGTACCGCAGTATATTGAATCATGACATGTCGTATTGTGAGATGCCTGGCGATACCCAGCTCTATTACTGATAAACAAAAATGTATATGACTGAAATGGGAAGTGCTAACAATGTGGCTGCATTTGGAAAAATAAATAAAACCTATCATTTATTACAAACACTGTACTGTCCTCCGCAGTGTGGGAAGATTCACATGTGCTGGTATTCGGTAATACAGTAGGCTATATCCTGGGAATTAACGTGCATGTTTATATTATCATGAACGCTTCAAAATACCATGAAAGAAAAAAATAAACGATTAGAAAAATAGTTTAGATTTTTTCTGAATGCACTATAGCTTCCATCCATCAAAGTTCACAACCAGGGACAAATTAAAACTCACCAAATCCAAGTAATTATTTGCTTTGGCAAGTAAATACAACATAGTTTCTTGCTGGTGACCAAGATACATTTCTTAGAATAAGAGAATTCTTATTTTGACACTGTAATGAACTCTACAATTTCCAACTCTCCAATTTGTGTATCAAAATTAGTTTCCCAGTTGTAATTACAAATTCAGTGTCATGTGCAACTTCTGAGTAGGAAACATGTATATACAGTAAGTCTGATAGCACATGAAGGCATCATTAGAATTAAAGATGAAGTGTCGAAATACGGTGTTAAAATACTTTCACTTAGCTTAATTTGCATAAACAACTAAGTAAGCCATTTGTAGGTTAATTTTCTTGAAAACTGTAAACACTGTCCTCTGTTTGCTTTGAGCAACCCCTCCAGCATGACACAACAACACTGACTTAAAGGAATAGTTCACCCAAAAATGAAAATTCTCTCATTATTCACTTACCTCTGATGCCATCCCAGATGTGTATGACATAGGGCCCCAATCAATCAGTTAAAATTTTTTCCAAATTCGGTTTTATTTATTTCCTAAATTCCGTGTTTTCAGTTTTATTTTCCCTGAATTCCGGATTTTAAAGTTTAATTACATTTTATCATAAAAAAACTGTCTAAATAAATTAATAGAATTTTAATCAAATGAGAACATAACAGTTACTTTTCAGCATACCATTGCATTCTTTTTATCAAATGAAGAGCTTTTATACTGGTCCTCATAGCACATTACAAAACACAACATTGAAGTTTGGTAGTTTTTTTCTTCTTTTTTTCCAAATACATGGTCAAATACAATGCTGATCAGAGAGCATCACACTTTAGTTCAGTTCTATTATAATGCACCTGGTTCGTCCATAAATTCACTGACCCACAGTGAGTTTAGCGGCTAGCCACTTTCCCCAGGCGTTTGCAGCAGATATTGTCCTTTTGAAAGGAAAAAAGAGAAGGACAGAATTGTGTGGCGTATGTGCTGTTAGTTGCGTAGCAACAAGCTCTTACATACGGTAATGTCTGCACATTTGTTGTGTTTATTCCTGCAAGCTGGCACCTTTAAAGACCTGTGTGTTAGTGTAGCCACTTCATTCAAACACACTTTTGATTAAGAACAATCCATGAAAATTAGATTTGCTCTGGGTTGGTAGAGAGGTATAAGTGAATTTTATTTATTTAAAATCATTTCTTTTAAATGTTAGCATCCTCAAACTGCTGCATAATAGGGATGTGCAAAACTACATATTTTTTAAATCAACTAGTTAGTGGATTGTCAGATTGTCATGATGACGGCACAAGTTTAAGGTGGCTCTAACATGGCCATAAAAGCAGAGAACCATGGTTTATCCATAATAATACAAACATTGCTTACAGCAGACAATTTAAAGTATGGCAGTAATTGTCTTGAATTTGTAACAAAAGCAATGCTCTGATGACTGTAGAAGTGGGATTAATTTAGAGACACCACAAAAAACTTGTCTCGAGACACCTGTGCTCTGTTCTATTTGTTGCTAAAGCACGCAGTGTCTTATCCAATTTTCGTGAGAGCGCTAATTCTAATCGCAATTTTCGTGCCAGCACAAGTGGGCGTGGTTGGGAGTGTTTGCACTGTTGTGGGTGTATACGCGCAAACTGTGGGTGTATTGTATTTTAATGAAGTGCTGCAAAGTGCAATTTGCTATTTTCCTAAGAAATAGGTTGTTGCAATAAGACGTTTGAAAACCAGGTCTTAACTCAGCACAAAGTTTAAAATCAGTTCCTGCATCAGCAGTTTGGAGATTCCACCAGCAAGTGGTAATAAAGTTCACATCCAAACTCTGAAAATATAGTGGAACATCAAATTATGTCCCTGACGATCAGAGTTGTAGCCTTCTCATATGAAACAAAATGTATTAGATTTATCAGATATATTGTATAGGTCATGGTTGATTTTTCAATTATTATTATTATGTTTAAATTTACAATTGTATTTATGGTCTAATTTGTAGGCCTAATGGTATTTTCCACCTGTTGTGGCAGAGTGATTTTTAAGTCACTGCAAAACGGGCCAGTGGAGGAAGTTGGAGAGAATAAAATGTTTGAAATTGGTAGGCTATGATTTTTGTCCACTTTATTTTGATTATATTTTCGTTTTGTTTGAAGTGTAATTTAAATTTAGAAATATTTTTGGTTAAATTTTTCTGTGTTTTAATTAATTAAAATCGACCGGTAGACGTGAAGTGCGTGCTGATACAATCACTGTTAATACTAACCATGATTTGTGTGTCAGTAGATGAAAATTATTAATAATACTTACATTCTCTGTAATTTAACAGTGTACATTCAAATTCTGACAAGAATCACATTAACAATGCCTATGAAAGGAGCGTGTCACTGTCATAGAAATATTCCTGACAATCATAAAGGACGCAG